>NC_133652.1:279956958-280151140 GCF_009905375.1 Apium graveolens | reverse complement strand
TGCAAGATGATTTGAAATGTGTTAAAATTTTTTTAATGACTAAAATGGATATATCTTAACATCCGTATGGTTGGATCATCGAAAAAGTATTTTAAAATTAATCTGGAATAGGGAACGAGTCTCGTTAGAGAGTACTTTTTACTGATTTTTCTATCCTTCTTGCAATGAATTTAAATTTATTAATATTTCTTATGACTAAAATTGATATATAACATCCGTACGGTTGGATCGTTGAAAAATCAGTTAAAATTAATCTTGTAATCAGGAACGAGTCTCGTTGTTGGTGGAGTAGTCTGGAATTTTCTAACTGACATGCAAGATGAATTTAAATTTTTTAAAATTTTACCTTATGACTAAAATGAATAATAAACTTCCGTACGGTTGGATAGTCGAAAACATTTTAAAAATTAATCTTGTAAATCGGGAACGAGTCTCGTTGTTGGGATTGGTACTTTTACTGGATATTTCTAATCCTGATGTGCAAGATGAATTTCACAATTTTTTAATAATTTTTCAAATGACTAAAAATTGATATATCTTACCATCCGTACGGTTGGTTCGTCGAAAAAATTATTTTAAAAATTAATCTTGTAAATCGAGAACGAGTCTCGTGTCTAGAGGAGTAGTTTTACTGGATTTTTCTAATCCTGACTTGCAAGATGAATTTTAAATTTTTAATAATATTTTCTTAAGACTAGAATTGATATATCGTAACATTTGTACGGATAAATCGTCGAAAAAAAATCATTTTAGAAATTAATCTTGTAAATCGGGAACGAGTCTCGTTGTTGGGATGTGTACTTTTACTGGATTTTTCTAATCCTGACATGCAAGATGAATTTCAAATTTTTTAATAATTTTTCCTTATGACTAAAATTGATATATCTTAACATCCGTACGTTTGGATCGTCGAAAAAATCATTTTAAAAATTAATCTTGTAAATCGGGAACGAGTCTCGTAGTTGGGATGAGTACTTTTACAGGATTTTCTAATCCAGACATGCAAGATGCATTTCAAATTTTTAATAATTTTTTCAAATGACTAAAATATATATATCTTAACATCTATATGGTTGGATCGTCGAAAAAATCATTTTAAAAATTAATCTTGTAAATCGGGAAAGAGTCTCGTCGTTGGGATGAGTACTTTTACAGGATTTTTCTAATCCAGACATGCAAGATGCATTTCAAATTTTTTAATAATTTTTTCAAATGACTAAAATATATATATCTTAACATATGTACGGTTGGATCATCGAAAAAATTATTTTAAAAATTAATCTTGTAAATCGGGAACGAGTCTCGTTGTCTAGAGGAGTACTTTTATTGGATTTTTATATCCTTACTTGCAAGATGAATTTGAAATTTATTAATAATTTTTTCTTATGACTTAAATTGATATATATTAACATCCGTACGGTTGGATCATCGAAAAAAATCAGTTTAAAAATTAATCTTGTAAATCAGGAACGAGTCTCGTTTTCGGGAGGTGTACTTTTACTGGATATTTCTAATACTAATGTGCAAGATGAATTTTAAATTTTTTAATAATTTTTTCGAATGACTAAAATTGATATATCTTAACATCCATACGGTTGGATCGTCGAAAAAAATTATTTTAAAAATTAATCTTGTAAATAGGGAACGAGTCTCGTTGTCTAGAGGAGTACTTTTACGGGATTTTTCTATCCTTACTTGCAAGATGAATTTAAAATTTATTAATAATTATTTCTTATGACTAAAATTGATATATATTAACATCCGTACGGTTGGATCATCGAAAAAATCAGTTTAAAAATTAATCTTGTAAATCAGGAACGAGTCTCGTTGTTGGGATGGGTATTTTTACTGGAATTTTCTAATCCTGACATGCAAGATGAATTTAATTTTTTTTAATAATTTACCTTATGACTAAAATTGATATATTTTAACTTCCGTACGGTTGGATCGACGAAAAAATCATTTTAAAAATTAATCTTGTAAATCGGGAACGAGTCTCGTTGTTGGGATTGGTACTTTTACTGGATATTTCTAATCGTGATGTGCAAGATGAATTTCAATTTTTTTAATAATTTTTCAAATGACTAAAATTGATATATCTTACCATCCGTACGGTTGGTTCGTCGAAAAAATTATTTTAAAAATTAATCTTGTAAATCGAGAATGAGTCTCGTTGTCTAGAGGAGTAGTTTTACTGGATTTTTCTAATCCTGACTTGCAAGATGAATTTTAAATTTTTTAATAATATCTTCTTAAGACTAGAATTGATATATCTTAACATTTGTACGGATAAATCGTCGAAAAAAATCATTTTAGAAATTAATCTTGTAAATCGGGAACGAGTCTCGTTGTTGGGATGTGTACTTTTACTGGATTTTTCTAATCCTGACATGCAAGATGAATTTCAAATTTTTTAATAATTTTTCCTTATGACTAAAATTGATATATCTTAACATCCGTACATTTGGATTGTCGAAAAAATCATTTTAAAAATTAATCTTGTAAATCGGGAACGAGTCTCGTCGTTGGGATGAGTACTTTTACAGGATTTTTCTAATCCAGACATGCAAGATGCATTTCAAATTTTTTAATAATTTTTTCAAATGACTAAATATATATATCTTAACATCTGTATGGTTGGATCGTCGAAAAAAATCATTTTAAAAATTAATCTTGTAAATCGGGAACGAGTCTCGTCGTTGGGATGAGTACTTTTACAGGATTTTTCTAATCCAGACATGCAAGATGCATTTCAAATTTTTTAATAATTTTTTCAAATGACTAAAATATATATATCTTAACATATGTACGGTTCGATCATCGAAAAAATTATTTTAAAAATTAATCTTGTAAATCGGGAACGAGTCTCGTTGTCTAGAGGAGTACTTTTATTGGATTTTTATATCCTTACTTGCAAGATGAATTTGAAATTTATTAATAATTTTTTCTTATGAATTAAATTGATATATATTAACATCCGTACGGTTGGATCATCGAAAAAATCAGTTTAAAAATTAATCTTGTAAATCAGGAACGAGTCTCGTTTTCGGGAGGTGTACTTTTACTGGATATTTCTAATACTGATGTGCAAGATGAATTTTAAATTTTTTAATAATTTTTTCGAATGACTAAAATTGATATATCTTAACATCCGTACGGTTGGATCGTCAAAAAAATTATTTTAAAAATTAATCTTGTAAATAGGGAACAAGTCTCGTTGTCTAGAGGAGTACTTTTACTGGATTTTTCTATCCTTACTTGCAAGATGAATTTAAAATTTATTAATAATTATTTCTTATGACTAAATTGATATATATTAACATCCGTACGGTTGGATCGTCGAAAAAATCAGTTTAAAAATTAATCTTGGAAATCAGGAACGAGTCTCATTGTTGGGATGGGTATTTTTACTGGAATTTTCTAATCCTGACATGCAAGATGAATTTAAATTTTTTTAATAATTTTACCTTATGACTAAAATTGATATATTTTAACTTCCGTACGGTTGGATCATCGAAAAAATCATTTTAAAAATTAATCTTGTAAATCGGGAACGAGTCTCGTTGTTGGGATTGGTACTTTTACTGGATATTTCTAATCCTGATATGCAAGATGAATTTCAAATTTTTTAATAATTTTTCAAATGACTAAAATTGATATATCTTACCATCCGTACGGTTGGTTCGTCGAAAAAATTATTTTAAAAATTAATCTTGTAAATCGAGAACGAGTCTCGTTGTCTAGAGGAGTAGTTTTACTGGATTTTTCTAATCCTGACTTGCAAGATGAATTTTAAATTTTTTAATAATATTTTCTTAAGACTAGAATTGATATATCTTAACATTTGTACGGTTAAATCGTCGAAAAAATCATTTTAGAAATTAATCTTGTAAATCGGGAACGAGTCTCGTTGTTGGGATGGGTACTTTTACTGGATTTTTCTAATCCTGACATGCAAGATGAATTTCAAATTTTTTAATAATTTTTCCTTATGACTAAAACTGATATATCTTAACATCCGTACGTTTGGATCGTCGAAAAAATCATTTTAAAAATTAATCTTGTAAATCGGGAACGAGTCTCGTCGTTGGGATGAGTACTTTTACAGGATTTTTCTAATCCAGACATGCAAGATGCATTTCAAATTTTTTAATAATTTTTTCAAATGACTAAAATATATATATCTTAACATCTGTATGGTTGGATCGTCGAAAAAATTATTTTAAAAATTAATCTTGTAAATCGGGAACGAGTCTCGTTGTCTAGAGGAGTACTTTTATAGGATTTTTCTATCCTTACTTGCAAGATGAATTTAAAATTTATTAATAATATTTTCTTTTGACCAAAATTGATATATATTAACATCCGTACGGTTGGATCATCGAAAAAATCAGTTTAAAATTAATCTTGTAAATCAGGAATGATTCTCGTTGTTGGGATGGGTACTTTTACTGGATTTTTCTAATCCTGACATGCAAGATGAATTTTAAATTTTTTAATAATTTTTCCTTATGACTAAAATTGATATATCTTAACATCCGTACGTTTGGATCGTCGAAAAAATCATTTTAAAAATTAATCTTGTAAATCGGGAACGAGTCTCGTCGTTGGGATGAGTACTTTTACAGGATTTTTCTAATCCAGACATGCAAGATGCATTTCAAAATTTTTAATAATTTTTTCAAATGACTAAAATATATATATCTTAACATCTGTATGTTTGGATCGTCGAAAAAATTATTTTAAAAATTAATCTTGTAAATCGGGAACGAGTCTCGTTGTCTAGAGGAGTACTTTTACTGGATTTTTATAATCCTGACTTGCAAGATGAATTTTAAATTTTTTAATAATTTTTTCTTAAGACTAGAATTGATATATCTTAACATTCGTACGGTTAAATCATCGAAAAAAATCATTTTAGAAATTAATCTTGTAAATCGGGAACGAGTCTCGTTGTTGGGATGGGTACTTTTACTGGATTTTTCTAATCCTGACATGAAAGATGAATTTCAAATTTTTTAATAATTTTTCCTTATGACTAAAATTGATATATATTAACATCCGTACGGTTGGATCGTCGAAAAAATCAGTTTAAAAATTAATCTTGTAAATCAGGAATGAGTCTCGTTGTTGGGATGGGTACTTTTACTGGATTTTTCTAATCCTGACATGCAAGATGAATTTCAAAATTTTTAATAATCTTTCCCTATGACTAAAATTGATATATTTTAACTTCCGTATGGTTGGATCGTCGAAAAAATCATTTTAAAAATTAATCTTGTAAATCGGGAACGAGTCTCGTTGTTGGGATTCGTACTTTTACTGGATATTTCTAATCCTGATGTGCAAGATGAATTTCAAATTTTTTAATAATTTTTTCAAATGACTAAAATTGATATATCATACCATCCGTAAGGTTGGATATTCGAAAAAATTATTTTAAAAATTAATCTTGTAAATCGGGAACGAGTCTCGTTGTCTAGAGGAGTACTTTTACTGGATTTTTCTAATCCTGACTTGCAAGATGAATTTTAAATTTTTTAATAATTTTTTCTTAAGACTAGAATTGATATATCTTAACATTCGTCCGGTATAATCATCGAAAAAAATCATTTTAGAAATTAATCTTGTAAATCGGGAACGAGTCTCGTTGTTGGGATGTGTACTTTTACTGGATTTTTCTAATCCTGACATGCAAGATGAATTTCAAATTTTTTAATAATTTTTCCTTATGACTAAAATTGATATATATTAACATCCGTACGGTTGGATCGTCGAAAAAATCAGTTTAAAAATTAATCTTGTAAATCAGGAATGAGTCTCGTTGTTGGGATGGGTACTTTTACTGGATTTTTCTAATCCTGACATGCAAGATGAATTTCAAATTTTTTAATAATTTTTCCCTATGACTGAAATTGATATATTTTAACTTCCGTACGGTTGGATTGTCGAAAAAATCATTTTAAAAATTAATCTTGTAAATCGGGAACGAGTCTCGTTGTTGGGATTCGTACTTTTACTGGATATTTCTAATCCTGATGTGCAAGATGAATTTCAAATTTTTTAATAATTTTTTGAAATGACTAAAATTTATATATATTACCATCCGTAAGGTTGATATTCGAAAAAATTATTTTAAAAATTAATCTTGTAAATCGGGAACGAGTCTCGTTGTCTAGAGGAGTACTTTTACTGGATTTTTCTAATCCTGACTTGCAAGATGAATTTTAAATTTTTTAATAATTTCTTCTTAAGACTAGAATTGATATATCTTAACATTCGTCCGGTTAAATCATCGAAAAAAATCATTTTAGAAATTAATCTTGAAAATCGGGAACGAGTCTCGTTGTTGGGATGAGTACTTTTACTGGATTTTTCTAATCCTGACATGGAAGATGAATTTCAAATTTTTTAATAATTTTTCCTTATGACTAAAATTGATATATATATTAACATCCGTACGGTTGGATCGTCGAAAAAATCAGTTTAAAAATTAATCTTGTAAATCAGGAATGAGTCTCGTTGTTGGGATAACTACTTTTACTGGATTTTTCTAATCCTGACATGCAAGATGAATTTCAAATTTTTTAATAATTTTTCCCTATGACTAAAATTGATATATTTTAACTTTTTTACGGTTCGAACGTCGAAAAAATCATTTTAAAAATTAATCTTGTAAATCGGGAACGAGTCTCGTTGTTGGGATTCGTACTTTTACTGGATATTTCTAATCCTGATGTGCAAGATGAATTTCAAATTTTTTAATAATTTTTTCAAATGACTAAAATTGATATATCTTACCGTTATGGTTGGATATTCGAAAAAATTATTTTAAAAATTAATCTTGTAAATCGGGAACGAGTCTCGTTGTCTAGAGGAGTACTTTTACTGGATTTTTCTAATCCTGACTTGCAAGATGAATTTTAAATTTTTTAATAATTTTTTCTTAAGACTAGAATTGATATATGTTAACATTCGTCCGGTTAAATCATCGAAAAAAATCATTTTAGAAATTAATCTTGTAAATCGGGAACGAGTCTCGTTGTTGAGATGGGTATTTTTACTGGATTTTTCTAATCCTGACATGCAAGATGAATTTCAAATTTTTTAATAATTTTTCCTTATGACTAAAATTGATATATATTAACATCCGTACGGTTGGATCGTCGAAAAAATTAGTTTAAAAATTTGTTAGGAATATATGTGCATTAGTTTGATGATATGTTTAACAAAACACTTAAGTAGAAATCTAGTGTTTGTAGCCTCAACGGATAAGACCACTTTGGCGATCCGTTGATGGTGTAGCTTTACTTAGAAATAAGTCTAGTGTTGTAGCACATTTCAGTCTCTGAATTTGAGATATAATTCTTAAATGTTGAGGGAAATTATAAGTCATGTTGACTACTAAAGGATATGCAGATAGGAAGGCCAATTGTAAATATTTCATGCCTTGTAATTTTGTATAAATGAAATGGTGTCAACTGATAACTTAAAGACCTTCAACGGATGAGAAACAAAGCTTCAACGGATGTCTCTAAAGCTTCAACGGATAACATCCTTCAACGGATGAGTGCATCAACGGATGGAGCTTCAACTGCTAACACATCAACGGATAAAGCCATCAACGGATGAAGGCTTCAACGAATGTTCTGTTAAATAGCAGTTGACAAGTGATAGTTGTACCTACAAACATAGGCACATGGGTTGACAGAGACAACTGAGATGTGGTAGCCTATTTCAGGAACATCAGAAAAAGCAGCCGTTCTACTCTAGTATAAAGAGGCAATAGTCAACAATGCACTGGAGTAAAATGGAGAAGAAACAAGTGGAGAACTTATTTTATTATTGTACTTTTTATCTTTGTCTTCACTTGTAAACTTGGTGTTATATAAACCAAGTAGCAGCTAGTAATTAGAATAGAGTTTTTCAAGAGCTGTTTAGAAAAATCATGAGAGAAAAACTATCTAGTTTGTACTAGGATGCAGCTGTGATCAACTTCTTGAATCACAGATTTTCTGAAATACCATCTCTGGTGGAACAACAAATCCACCAGAAAAGTTTTTAAGGTCTGTTGTGTTCTGTACTTTTGTGTTTGAATATATATCTGTCTGTATTAGCTTAAAGCAATTCACACACTTGTTTATCTTAAACACACAGCCTTTGAAACTGCTCAAAACTTGAAAAAGTTTTGAGATTTACATTCAACCCCCTTCTGTAAATCTCATTGTTAGTTCACTAGGAATAACAATTGGTATCAGAGCAGGCTCTTGACACACAAAGAGTTTAAAGTTCTTGGAAACTAACAAAGATGAGTAATAAGGATATTGGAGTAAAAATCTCAGTTCTTGACAAAGACAGTTATCACCATTGGAAGGTGAAAATGCACCTTCATCTACTCTCCCAAGATGAAGGTTATGTAAACTGCATTGAGAATGGTCCTCACATTCCCCACAAAGTAGCCACAGTTGCTACAGCCACAATTGTTGTTGGTCAATCCATTCCAAAACCTAGAGCAGAATGGACAATAGAAGACACAGAAGAAGTCCACAAGGATAAGAAGGCTATGGACATTTTGTTTAATGGTCTTGACAAGGATATATTTGATAATGTGATAAATTGCACAACTGCCAAAGAGGTTTGGGACGCAGTTCAGCTACTGTGTGAAGGTACAGAACAAGTAAAAGAAAACAAAATGCAGCTTCTCATTCAACAGTATGAGTATTTTCATTTCGAAGAAAATGAATCTTTAAATGACACATTCAATAGATTCCAAAAGCTGTTGAATGGACTGAAGCTGTATGGTAGAGTGTACCAGGTGAAGGATTCAAATCTTAAATTTTTAAGATCCTTGCCAAAGGAATGGAAACCCATGACTGTCTCCTTGAGAAACACTCAAGATTATAAGGACTTCACTCTTGAAAGATTATATGGAATCTTGAAGACTTATGAACTAGAGGTGGAACAGGATGAGGTATTGGAGAAGGGAAGAAAGAAAGGAGGTTCAGTTGCCTTGGTAGCTGAAAATGAGAAAGAATGCAGACAAGAAACTGTGAGATCAACATTAAACTCCAAAGATGGCACAAGCAAATCAGAATCAAGCAAGGGGAAGGAGCAAGTTGCTGAGAATGAAGACAACTCCAGCCAAGATGACTCTGATGGTATTGATGAGTATCTTGCATTTCTGTCCAGAAGATTTGCAAAGATGAAATTTAAGAAAAACACTAGAGCCACTAAACCTCATAAGAACATGGTGGACAAATCCAAGTTCAAGTGTTTCAATTGTGGCATAAGTGGACACTTTGCAAGTGAGTGCAGAAAGCCAACTTCTGAAAAGAAGAAATTTGACCAAGTAGATTACAAAAAGAAATATTTTGATCTGCTCAAGCAAAAGGAGAAGGCTTTCATTACTCAAGAAAAAGACTGGGCAGCTGATGGAGAAGAAGAGGATGAAGATGTGGAATATGTCAACTTGGCTCTCATGGCTGATTCTGAGGAAAATGAAGTTAGTTCATCAAGCAACCAGGTAATCACTACTGATTTAACACAGCTTACTAAAGAAGAGTGCAATGATGCTTTTAATGACATGTCTACTGAATTGTATCACTTGCGTGTGTCTCTTAAATCTCTTGCTAAAGAAAATAGTAGGATTAAAGAGAACAATCTGTTTTTAAGTAATAGAAATGCTGTGTTAGAAGATAAGTTGATTGACCTAGAGAAAACTAAGCTACATTGTATATCTGTTGAAAATGAACTAGCTGAATCTGTTAAGAAAGTAGAAATACTTTCTAATCAATTAGAGAGAGAGCAAGAGGTGATTAAAGCCTGGAAGACATCTAGGGATGTTAGTGCTCAAATTGTCAAGGTCCAAGGAATTGAATCATTTTGTGAGACTGCCTGGGATAAAAACAAAAAGAAAATGGAATTAATTGATGGGCTGTCAACGGATGTGGAATCAACGGATGATGAAAATTATCCGTTGAAGGAAGAAAAGGAGCATCCGTTGAAGGTTCCTCAATTAAAATAGGCAGATGTTTCTAAAAGTGAAAATCTAAAGAAACTCAACAAAAAGTTTGGTTCAACTTCCAAGAACTTTGTCAAAGAAGAAGCAAGCACATCCAAAGATTTCAGTAAGGTGAATATAGGACACATGACCTTAGAACAGTTAAAGAATAGGCTCAAAGTGGTTGAGGATAAAAAGGAAACTAAAAGGAAATCTAATAGAAATGGGAAGGTAGGGGTTAACAAACATAACAATTACACACCTGATAAGTATGCTCCTAGAAAAAGCTGTGTGCATTGTAATAGTGTTAATCATCTATCTGCTAATTGCAAATCTATTAAGAAAACTCCCATACCTGTACCCTCTTCCATGCCTAATATGTCTGCATCACCTCTGCATGCTATGCCTGTTATGTCTCAACAGAATCCTTATGCGCATTTTGCAAACATGCCATATTTTAACAATCCTTATCTTGCTGCATTTAGTATGCCTCAAATGCCATACAATATGCCTATGTGGAATAACATGTTTGCACAATCCATGCCTTATCAAATTCCAAATGTGCTAAATGATTCTGTGACTAACCCTACACCTCAACCAACTACATCTAAGATCAAGGTTGACTCAAAGTTACCTAAGTCTAAAGATGCAGGAGGAATGAAGTCTAGGAGAAAGGCTAACATGAATGGACCCAAGGAAACTTGGGTACCAAAATCAACTTGATTGATTTTATGGTGTACAGGGAAACAGAAGAAATCTATGGTACTTGGACAGTGGCTGTTCAAGACACATGACAGGAGATTTCTCCCTGCTCACAGAGTTTAAGGAGAGAGCTGGCCCTAGCATAACCTTTGGAGATGACAACAAATGGTTTACTATGGGATATGGCTTGATTTCAACAAGGAATGTCATCATTGATGAAGTTGCATTAGTTGATGGTCTCAAGCACAACTTACTGAGCATCAGTCAACTATGTGATAGAGGGAATACAATTTCCTTCAATTCTGAAGCCTGTGTTGTCACCAGTAAGAAAGACAACAAAGTGGTTCTAACTGGAGTTAGAAAAGGAAATGTGTATTTAGCTGACTTCAACTCTACTGATGTAGAATCTATTACTTGTCTCTTCAGCAAAGCAAGTCCAGTTGAAAGTTGGCTATGGCACAAGAAGCTATCCCATTTGAATTTCAAGACAATGAATGATCTAGTCAAAAAGGACTTAGTTAGAGGAATTCCTCTTGTTAAATTCTTAAGGGATGGTTTGTGTGATGCTTGTCAGAAAGGCAAACAAAGGAAAGCATCATTCAAAAAGAAGCTTGAAACAGCAATTGATGAACCATTACAGCTGCTACATATGGATTTGTTTGGACCAGTCAATGTATTGTCAATTGCAAGAAAAAGATATTGCTTAGTGATTGTAGATGATTTCTCAAAGTTTTCATGGGTCTATTTTCTTGGATCAAAAGATGAAGCAAGTGAAATCATTATCAATCACATCAGGCAAGTCAATAATCATCCTGACTTGAAGGTTAGGAATATCAGGAGTGACAATGGAACTGAGTTCAAGAATTTGATAATGAGGCTGTTCTGTGAAGAAAATGGAATCATGCATGAGTTCTCAGCTCCAAGAACTCCTCAGCAAAATGGGGTAGTTGAAAGAAAGAACAGGTCTTTAATTGAGGCTGCTAGAACAATGCTTGAAGAATCAAAGTTACCAACATATTTCTGGGCTGAAGCTGTTAATTATGCCTGCTACACTCAGAATATTTCTTTGATCAATCAAGCTAAAGGCATGACTCCTTATCAGTTGTTCAAGAGAAGAAAACCAACTCTAAACTTTCTTCATGTCTTTGGATGTAAATGCTTTATACTGAGAAATCAATCTGACCATAAAGGGAAGTTTGATGCAAAGGCTGATGAAAGGATATTTGTTGGTTACTCAGCTGGAAAATCTTATAGGGTCTACAATCTAAGAACCAACATTGTTATGGAATCTGTGCATGTTGTGTTTGATGATAAAAAGATTGATGGACTAACAGATGAGGGACACCATGAGAGACTCAAATTTGACAACATTGAGATATATTGTGATGATAGTGAAGAGGAGACTGATGGAGATGACACTTCAAAAGGGATTCAAAACATGCCCTTGGATAATGCACAAAATTCTGCATCCGTTGATAGAGGCAATGCAGTATCCGTTGAAAGACATAGTGCATCATCCGTTGAAGTACAAAATGAAGCATCCGTTGATCATAGTTCATCAACGGATAATCGATTTACATCATCAGTTGATAGAACTCCAAGTTCCCTGCAAAGGACCAACAACTCAGGGGGAGTTTCAACTAATCAACACTCTGTCTCACATCATGACAATACTGAGGCCACCTCATCCAGAGTATATCTTCCACCTCAAAGGAAATGGACCAAGAATCATCCCTTTGAACTGATCATTGGTGATGCATCATCTAAAGTGCAAACAAGAAAAGCTACTCAAGATGAATGTCTGTATAGTAGTTTTCTATCTCAGGAGGAACCTAAGAAAGTGGAAGAAGCTTTATTAGATCCAGATTGGATATTAGCTATGCAGGAAGAGCTGAACCAATTTGAGAGAAACAAAGTTTGGAAGCTGGTACCCAAACCAAAGAACAAGAGTCCTATTGACACAAAATGGGTATTCAGAAACAAGATGGATGAAAATGGCATTGTCATAAGGAATAAAGCCAGATTGGTTGCTAAAGGTTATTCTCAACAAGAGGGAATAGATTTTGATGAGACATATGCTCCTGTTGCAAGACTTGAAGCCATCAGAATTTTTCTAGCCTATGCAGCCCATGCAAATTTCAAAGTCTATCAAATGGATGTCAAGAGTGCATTTCTAAATGGGAAATTGGAGGAAGAAGTTTATGTAAGTCAACCTCCAGGGTTTGAAGATCCAAATTTTCCAGACTATGTGTATTATCTGTTGAAAGCACTCTTATGGACTGAAGCAAGCACCTAGAGCCTGGTATGAAACCTTATCAAAATTCCTTTTGGAGAATCACTTCACTAGAGGTACTGTTGATAAAACTCTCTTCTTTAGGAATGTTAATGGCTCTAGTATACTTGTTCAAATTTATGTAGATGACATAATATTTGGATCTACAGATGATAAGCTTTGTAAAAAGTTTGCTAAGCTAATGCAAAGTAATTATGAAATGAGCCTGATGGGAGAACTAACCTATTTTCTTGGTTTACAAGTTAAACAAGTTAGTGATGGAATTTTCATTAGTCAAACTAAATATATTTATGATCTTTTAAAGGAGTTTGACTTAATAGAATGTTCATCTGCAAAAACTCCCATGGCCACTGCCACCAAACTTGAATTAAATAAGACTGAAAGGTCTTTGGACATTATAAGTTATAGAGGCATGGTTGGTTCACTTTTATATTTAACTGCCAGTAAACCAGATATAATATTTTCTACATGTCTCTGTGCTAGATTTCAAGCTGACCCTAAAGAATCTCACTTAGTAGCTATTAAAAGAATTTTCAGATATCTCAAGGGGACTCCAAATCTAGAAATTTGGTACCCTAGAGAGTCTGGTTTTGATCTAATTGGCTACTCAGATGCAGACTATGCAGGTTGCAAAATAGACAGGAAAAGTACAACAGGCTCCTGTCAATTCCTGGGAAACAAGCTTGTATCGTGGTTTAGCAAAAAGCAAAATTCAGTCTCTACTTCTACAGCTGAGGCTGAATACATTGCTGCTGGAAGTTGCTGCTCTCAAGTGTTATGGATGAGGAATCAACTCCTTGATTATGGACTACATGTTGATAGAATTCCTATTTTTTGTGACAACACAAGTGCCATAGCCATAACAGAGTATCCTGTGCAGCACTCAAGGACCAAGCACATTGATATCAAGTACCACTTCATTAGGGAACATGTGATGAAAGGTATAGTGGAACTTCATTTTGTTCCAAGTGAACAACAAATTGCAGACATATTTAACAAGCCACTTGATGAATCAACATTCACAAGATTGGTAAGTGAGCTAGGTATGCTTAATTACTCTTAAAATTCATGTCCTTATTGCAATTTGAATTAAAGCCTGAAATGTATCAGCTGCAAGAACAAATTTGATTTTTAACACAGATTATTCCATCAACGGATATTCCCTATCCGTTGAAAGTCAAAATTGTTCTGTCAACGGATGTTCATTATCCGTTGAAAGTCATATACATTTCTGGAATTGTTATCCGTCAACGGATAAAACTGAAGTGCTCTTCAACGGATGACAGTTTACCTTATCCGTTGAAATATCACATCAGTCGATTCAAGTGTTTCACAGCCGTTGATTCTATTGTCTTAACCGTTGATACTCATACATACAGCTGTATGTATTTGTTTTAAAGGTAGTTTTTAGAATACTTACAGTTTATTCTTAAACGGCTGAAATTCACTTACATATATTTATTGTTAAATCTTTTATTTATGCTTTTTAATTTGAGAAAGTATATAAGCCCTTCTGATTTTTCATTTTTACTTTACGCTTTCTTGAAATTTCAAAGCTTTTACCATTTTCTCTCTGCAAAACCTTCAAGTTATTCTCTGCAATTTCTACTCACAACAATGGCACCAGTAGTAAAGATTATGTCTCAATCTGGGTTCATCTATGAGAAGAACAATTTCATAGCTTTGGTACAAAAGAATGAAGCCCACTCAGATTATCACAAAATGATGGACTTCATCAAAAACTGTAAACTTAGCTATGCAATGCTGGAAGCCCCAACGATTTACTGTGAAGTAGTTGAGGAGATTTGGACAACTGCTGAGTTCAACTCCATAGATATGACTATCTCCTTCACTCTCAAAGGTAAAAATCACTGTGTTAACTGTGATGACTTACTAGCATGTTTTAAATTACCTGAGAACAATGCCATGACACCACACACTGATAATGATGTATCCAGCATGTTAGATTCCATAGGTTATTCTCTTAACTCTGCTAGTTTAGGGAGTATCAAAAGAAAAGTTCTTAGGAAAGAATGGAGTTTTCTTTGTTGGGTTCCGAAGGCATAAAACGCAGCGGATAAACGTAAATAAAACAAAAATTCGAAACCCAAAACCAGGATCCATGTATAATTATGGGCAGATTATGGAGATAACGAATCATACCTTTCAAGAGATTAACTTTTACGAACTCAACGGAGATCCTAGCTATCACGCTTTGTGTCTACCTCTCGGAGAAACACCTCTATGGTATCCACACGAGCACCTTCAAGAACGTCTCACGAACTTGACTACGGAATGGATGTACTAGCCTCCTTCTTGACGATCTGAATTGCCTCTGCCTCTCTTTGCTGCTAGGGTTTTCTTAAAAAACGTTCAAGCCTCTTTAACCTCTCATTATCTATTTATAATGACTGATTAAAAAGGCCCATAATAGCAAAGCCCAACCCTAGTAGGTATTGGATTAAATAATAAAAACGAATTTCTATTATTTAATTAATAACTAAGTCATACTTAATTATTATGGGCAAAAACATTCCTTTTAATTCGAATTTATATTATCTCAATTAAGTCTTACTTAATTATAATAAAATTCAAATAATCATCAATTAATTTAAATCCATAATTTAAATTAACTATTCCATTAAGTGCTCTATTTGTGCGACCCTATAGGCTATTATTTAATTGGCAATAATTTTATTCTCTAATAAAATTATAAACAATGAGCGGTATCTAGTAATACATCATTGTTACCCAATTAAACAATAATTAAATCGTGATTAGATAAAACCTTTCGTGATTAATGTTTTTTCGTGTAATATAATCCCTTTAACCATACATATTATAGATTAAACTCGAGGCATGTATTTAGTCATCCTCTTCAACATTTAATCTGGGTTTACTTGATGCATGAGTAGATTATTGAAACAAATCATTATTTGAGCATGGCCATGCTTTTATAATCTCACTCAATCAAGAGGCCAATAATATCTCTCCTAATTATAGGAGGGTTAAATCCTTTATCTATCATTCATATTTCTCATACGACTCATGATATACCCGATGTCCACTTTTATCATCACCCGATCAAAAGTAACTTTTAATGTAGTCAAAGTATATTAATCCTCGTATAGAAATATAATGATTTCAAGTCAAAGGATCGTTACACCATTATCACTGTGAGTCTTTCTTATGACTTTATTAAACATGAAGAATCTCACTGTGGGTCTGTCCAGTACCATGTACTCTCACATGTACCTATGTATTGACTTCAGTATCCCCATACTTATAACCAATGAGATGTGGTTATCTTGTCAAACAACATACTAGTCTATCTATGTATTATTATTGTCCTATATAATAATACTCGACTAGGGACCTTTAAGAATATGATATATTATATAATCTCAAGTTCAAGTCATGTACTTAAACTATACAATTTGTATCATGATTCTAAGGACATTTATTATGCTAACAAAATATCGCAGTAATTAAGGTCATAATAAATAAATTTATTGAATGATCAACTGACATAAAGATAAAAGAATAATGTATTGCCTCTAGGGCACCTACACTAACAATCTCCCACTTGCACTAGAGCCAATCACCCATATATCTAATACCCATGGAACTAGTGTGACCATCGTGCTTCTGCTGCGACAAGCCTTTGGTCAGTGGGTCTGCAATGTTATCATTTGTGTGCACTTTACATATGTGTATATCACCCCTTTCATTAATCTCTCGAATAAGGTGAAATCTCCTGAGTATATGTTTAGCCCGGGAGTGTGATCTAGGTTCTTTAGCCTGTGCAATGGCTCCATTATTATCGCAGTATAGATCAATGGGATCTGCGATCGATGGAACCACTCCCAAAACAGAAATGAACTTTCGAATCCAAACGGCCTCCTTAGCTGCTTCACAAGCTGCAATGTACTCAGCCTCCATTGTAGAATCAGCTACTGTTTCTTGCTTTGAACTCTTCCAGCTTACAGCACCTCCGTTTAGACAAAACACAAAACCAGACTGTGATACAGTATCATCTCTGTCTGTTTGGAAACTTGCATCGGTGTAACCTTTTACAACGAGTTTCTCTTCTCCTCCATACACCAAGAATGAATCTTTAGTTCTTTTCAGGTACTTAAGAATATTCTTAACTGCCGTCCAGTGACCTTCACCCGGATTAGACTGGTATCTGCTCGTCATGCTCAAAGCATACGAGACATCTGGGCGAGTACATACCATTGCATACATGATAGATCCAATTGCTGAAGCATATGGAACTTTATTCATGTGGTCCTTCTCATCCAATGATTTCGGACATTGGTCCTTAGAGATCGTTATCCCTTGAGACACAGGGACATATCCCCTTTTTGCATTTTGCATTCCAAAACGATGCAAAACCTTATCAATGTATGTGCTCTGACTTAGACCGATCATCCTTCTAGATCTTTCTCTATAGATCCTCATTCCTAGAATGTAGGATGCCTCTCCTAAGTCTTTAATGGAGAAATTGCTCCCTAACCACGTCTTAACAGCCTTTAGAGAAGGTATGTCATTCCCCATTAGTAGTATATCATCAACATATAGTACTATGAATGCCACATAGCTCCCATTAACCTTCTTGTAAACACACGGTTCATCTTCGTTTTGAACAAAGCCATACTCTATGACTATTTCATCAAAACGGATATTCCATCTCCTAGAGGATTGCTTCAATCCATAAATGGATCGACGCAATTTACATACCTTGCCAGCATTCCTTGGATCGACAAAACCCTCAGGTTGTGTCATGTACACATCCTCTTCAAGGCTTCCATTAAGGAAGGCTGTTTTGACATCCATTTGCCAGATTTCATAATCATGGAATGCTGCAATGGCAAGTAAAATCCTTATAGACTTGACCATAGCCACTGGTGAGAAAGTTTCATCATAGTCAATACCATGAATTTGTTTGAAACCTTTTGCAACCAGCCTAGCTTTATAGGTCTGAACATTTCCATCCATGCCCTTTTTCTTCTTAAAAACCCATTTGCACCCTATGGGTTTTACCCCTTCAGGTGGATCAACCAAAGTCCATACTTGGTTTTCGTACATGGAATCTATCTCGGATTTCATGGCTTCAAGCCATCTCTTAGAGTCTGGACTGTTCATAGCATCTTGGTATGTGAGAGGCTCATCTTCATCTATGAGCATCAAATCACCACACTGAGTCATGAGAAATCCATATCTCTCTGGCTCATGGCGAAATCTACCAGATCTACGAACAACCTGTGTTTGTTGAGCATTATCATTATTCTGCTCTTGTTCCACTTCAGGTTCAATGCTATTTTGCGGTTCTCGATCTTCATCGAGATCTATAGTTCTCCCACTGTTTCTTTTGGAAACAAAATCTCTTTCCATGAAGACAGCATCTCGAGCAATAAACACTTTCTGCTCAGAAGGACTATAAAAATAATACGCCTTTGTTTCATTAGGGTATCCTACAAAAATGCACTCTTCGGATTTAGGTCCAAGCTTGTCAGATTCTTGACGTTTCACAAATGCCTTACATCCCCAAACTTTCATAAAGTTCATGCCTGACCGTTTCTCTTTCCATATCTCATATGGAGTCTTTTGAACCTTCTTAGTAGGAACTCGGTTAAGTGTGAAAGCCGCTGTTTCTAGAGCGTAACCCCAGAAACTAATTGGAAGATCTGCATGACTCATCATCGATCGCACCATGTCCAACAAGGTGCGATTTCTCCTCTCTGAAACTCCATTCCATTGAGGTGTTCCTGGCGGAGTGAGTTGCGATACAATACCACACTCTTTCAAATACTCTCTAAATTCGGTGCTTAAGTATTCACCCCCACGATCGGATCGTAAGATCTTAATACTTGCATCTCCGCCAATTTGCTTCTCTACTTCAACCTTGTATTCTTTAAATTTTTCAAAAGAATCGGATTTGTTCTTCATAAGATATACATATCCATATCTACTGAAATCATCAGTAAATGTTATGAAGTAGTAGTAGCCTCCTCTAGCCATTACACGCATTGGGCCACATACATCACTATGTATTAGCTCCAGACGTTTAGTGGCCCTTTGACCCTTACCAGTGAAAGGGGCTTTAGTCATCTTACCAAGCAAACAAGATTCGCATTCTTGGTATGATTCAAAATCAAACTTATCCAAGTATCCATCCTTATGTAATTTGGATATGCGTTTCTCATTTATGTGGCCTAGACGACAATGCCAGAGGTATGTTTGATTTGAGTCATTTATTTTAAGTCGTTTGTTTTCTATATTACAGACAGGGTTATCTAAATCAAGAACATATAAACCATTAAATAAACGCGCAACACCATAGGTTAAATCATTCAAAGCAAAAGAGCAACTGTTGTTCTTTATTGTAAACGAAAAACCTTTCTTGTCCAAACAAGAAACAGAAATAATGTTTCTGTGAATCGCAGGCACGTAAAAACAGTCTTCTAGTTCTAAAACAAGCCCAGAGGGCATAGATAAATAATAAGTCCCTACAGCTAAAGCAGCAACTTTTGCTCCATTGCCTACTCTTAGGTCCACTTCTCCCTTAGCCAGAGTTCTACTTCTCTGCAGGCCCTGCACATTTATACAAATGTGAGAAGCACATCCAGTATCAAATACCCAGGATGTAGAAATAGACAAATTGACTTCTATAACATAAATACCTGATCCAGAAATCTGAACTGCTTTCTTTTTCTTCAGATCCTCCAAGTAAATTGGACAGTTTCTCTTCCAGTGACCATCTTTCTTACAGTAGTGACATTCACCCTTGGCCACACCACCTTTAGGCTTTAAAGCCTGTTTGGGACCTGACTTTGGCTTGGTTGTAGAATCAGATCCAATCTTCTTCTTACCCTTCCATTTTCCCTTCCCTTTGGCCTTACCTTTATTTCCCACCATCAGTATGGGAGCAGGTTCAGCTGTCTTCATGTTGGTCTCATATGTTCTCAACATATGCAACAATTCAGTAGGTGTTTTGTCAAATTCATTCATATTGTAGTTCACAACAAACTGAGTGAATTTGTTGTTCAAAGAATTCATGATTAGGTCAATACCAGTTTCCGGACCAATCGGGAAACCCAAAGTTTCAAGGTACTCAATGTAACCAATCATCTTCAGAACATGTGGGCCAACTGGTTCACTCGCCCCTTGTTTGCAATTAAAAAGTGACTTACTCGTGTTGAACCTTTCTTGACGAGTTTGGCTTGCAAACATGCTTTGCAAGTGCTCATTGATAGTATATGCATCCATATGCACATGTTGTCTTTGAAGCTCAGCACTCATAGTTGCCAACATAAGACATGCAACATCATTTGCATCATTCTCATCCTTTGTGCGTGCTGCTCGTTCATCAGCAGTAGCACCCTCAGGAAGGGGGCCTGGAGGAGGAATATCAATGACATGAAGCTTGCGCTCCTGCCTGAGGACAATCCTCAAATTCCTCTGCCAGTCTAGGAAGTTGTTTCCTCCTGTCAGCTTGTCCTTCTCAAGGACTGAACGTACGGATAGTGTGTTTGTGTTGTTTGCCATTACTCAGTATCTACAATAATAAAAGCGCAAAATAAACATTAGATTGTCTGAGTTAAAATTTTATGTTCATATGATTATGATATATTCGTAATATATCTCCCACTATTTTTTTTTATCAGATTAATAGCCCTAACTATTAATTCGGAAAGTATATCCCATAAATCTTTCTAGTGAGCCAAGATCCATATTTCGTCATGTTCTAAGTCAACCACTGGTATCCTTAAAACATGATTATTTAGGTAGACAACAGTTGTCAATTATATCATATATAATTCTTGGATAATTTGGTGAACAACAATTGATCTTATCTATCTAATAGATTTTTAACCAAACTCTATGCTTCTAAGTTCATAATAGTTGAATATAACCGTTTATATTCACCTTATTATGATGACTCAGTTAAGTTAGACCCAATGATACAATGTCCGAATATAACCGTTTATATTCGTCGCATTTCACCATGATAGATAGGAGTCCCCTGCCACTGACAGCCCTTCCCCTTATCGATCTAGGATTTAATGAGTGTTCATTCATTGGAAAGCATCTGATTAAAACTTAATATTTTTACTTAGGGATTTTAATTTAGAACGATCATGATCCCATCATAAAGAGATTCCCAATTTTTCCTTGAATAAAATACTTCAAATCAATACTCGTCAATGGTTTGATTTCCAGGTAGTGGAGGAGTCACATCGGTCTCGCTTAAAACCCACAGCCTTACAAGTTCTATGAACCCGTTGTTGACAAAATCGCCCCATGTCAGAAATAAAGAAAATTCGTATTTTATTCCGTGTTTCATAAACACGAGAATCTCATGATCGTTTGTTAATTTTAAATCTTGAGTCGTTACAGATTTTATCTTGTTTAAAGGCATGGCATGGGTGATGTATCTAATACATACATACATCATTAATCTAATTAAAACATGCATTTTTCTACTCTACACATACTATTTATACATCATATGAAAAGTACGTAAAGTAAACGTGCAATAGTTATGGCCCAATCCTATGTGATCTTTTCAGGCTAATGAAAAGATCAAGGTCAATCTATGGTGTAAAAATAACTATTACATATGTCTTCTCTATTGCTTCCATTGTCTCCTTGGCCTCCATAGGATGCCTCCTCTTTCCCTTGTCCTTCTAGGATGTTACATTAAGAATTATACTAATGAACTTACAAAAGAACTCGAGTTACATTCGAGATAAAACAACTACAAATAGAAAACGACATGCAAGTCGTATTTATTACAAACCAAAAGAATAAACCATTACAACTAAGGTCTTAAGGCCATAACTATGCACCATGCTCAGTAACCATTAAAGAACATGATAGATCATATAAAGATGACATACTATTTATCACTTATCATGATCCAATCAAGAATAATAAATAAGTAAAGCATATGTCATAAGCACAAATTAAAAACGAAACCCTAACCACGCGGAAATTTTTGCAAAATCAAGTATCAGAATACTAGAAAAACATGTATCAGAATACTATTCCAGAAGCATGTATCAGTATACACACGATCCATATCCCAGTTACCAAAAACGTGTATCAGTATACATATTTTAAGAGATCGCATACATATGAGTTATGGCAGATCTTAAACATACTAGTATCATCATATAGATCATTAACAGATTCATCATATCATTCATATAACATAACTGTTATCATGGCAGACTCATATAACATAACTGTTATCATGGCAGACTCATCACACATGCATACTTGTAAAAATACAGTAAACACGTAACCAAATCAGCCCCTTATACACGTAGCTCTGATGCCATTGTTGGGTTCCGAAGGCATAAAACGCAGCGGATAAACGTAAATAAAACAAAAATTCGAAACCCAAAACCAGGATCCATGTATAATTATGGGCAGATTATGGAGATAACGAATCATACCTTTCAAGAGATTAACTTTTACGAACTCAACGGAGATCCTAGCTATCACGCTTTGTGTCTACCTCTCGGAGAAACACCTCTATGGTATCCACACGAGCACCTTCAAGAACGTCTCACGAACTTGACTACGGAATGGATGTACTAGCCTCCTTCTTGACGATCTGAATTGCCTCTGCCTCTCTTTGCTGCTAGGGTTTTCTTAAAAAACGTTCAAGCCTCTTTAACCTCTCATTATCTATTTATAATGACTGATTAAAAAGGCCCATAATAGCAAAGCCCAACCCTAGTAGGTATTGGATTAAATAATAAAAACGAATTTCTATTATTTAATTAATAACTAAGTCATACTTAATTATTATGGGCAAAAACATTCCTTTTAATTCGAATTTATATTATCTCAATTAAGTCTTACTTAATTATAATAAAATTCAAATAATCATCAATTAATTTAAATCCATAATTTAAATTAACTATTCCATTAAGTGCTCTATTTGTGCGACCCTATAGGCTATTATTTAATTGGCAATAATTTTATTCTCTAATAAAATTATAAACAATGAGCGGTATCTAGTAATACATCATTGTTACCCAATTAAACAATAATTAAATCGTGATTAGATAAAACCTTTCGTGATTAATGTTTTTTTCGTGTAATATAATCCCTTTAACCATACATATTATAGATTAAACTCGAGGCATGTATTTAGTCATCCTCTTCAACATTTAATCTGGGTTTACTTGATGCATGAGTAGATTATTGAAACAAATCATTATTTGAGCATGGCCATGCTTTTATAATCTCACTCAATCAAGAGGCCAATAATATCTCTCCTAATTATAGGAGGGTTAAATCCTTTATCTATCATTCATATTTCTCATACGACTCATGATATACCCGATGTCCACTTTTATCATCACCCGATCAAAAGTAACTTTTAATGTAGTCAAAGTATATTAATCCTCGTATAGAAATATAATGATTTCAAGTCAAAGGATCGTTACACCATTATCACTGTGAGTCTTTCTTATGACTTTATTAAACATGAAGAATCTCACTGTGGGTCTGTCCAGTACCATGTACTCTCACATGTACCTATGTATTGACTTCAGTATCCCCATACTTATAACCAATGAGATGTGGTTATCTTGTCAAACAACATACTAGTCTATCTATGTATTATTATTGTCCTATATAATAATACTCGACTAGGGACCTTTAAGAATATGATATATTATATAATCTCAAGTTCAAGTCATGTACTTAAACTATACAATTTGTATCATGATTCTAAGGACATTTATTATGCTAACAAAATATCGCAGTAATTAAGGTCATAATAAATAAATTTATTGAATGATCAACTGACATAAAGATAAAAGAATAATGTATTGCCTCTAGGGCACCTACACTAACATTCTTGGGGATGCCTTTATCAAGGTTTTCTCTGGGAAAATTAGCAATTTTGATGCCATAACTTCATCTCTTGTTAATATGCTCTATATGCTTGTTTCTGATAGGTATTTTAATTTTAGGAACTATGTTATGCTAGAATTGGGTACTAGATTAGGTAACAAAGCTAATAGACCTAATAACATCTATTATGCTAGATTCTTTATGTTATTGGCTAACCATGTTGCTGAAGGTTTGGTCATTACGAATGAGAATAATAAACTCAAGTGCTGGGCACAAGAGTAAAGAGTTCTTGCAGATTTATTGAGAATGGATCTCAACAGCAGTGTGCCATTGGTATATTTACCAATCATGAATGCACCTCAGGTAGGTTAGGTAATTGCTTCTATAACTCCTACTTCTTCCAACCCCTCTATTTCTTTATCTTCTAGTGTGGCCATGGAATCTGTGACAATGCCCCAACAGATTCCTACCAAGGTCACCAAAACTAAACTTTCAAAATCAAAGACAAAGAAAACCACCTCTGTTGTTTCTCAAAAGACAACAGTTGTAACACCTACCATTAACCCTGAGGGGAGTGAACAGGGTGTGAGTGGTGAGGGGAGGGGTGAACATCAAAGAAACCCCCAGGATAAGGAAGGAGATAAAAGTGCTTCCCAAGCTAGCCAAGCCACAGTTTCTCAAAAAGCTGTGGTGGTTGAAAAGGTTACTAGCATATCCCTAGCTGCATCCTCCCAAAAGGATGTAACTATTGAAAATAGTTCCCAACCAGGAACACACAAACGAGGGAGGGACACTAAAGCCAAACACTCACCAACAAAAGCCTTTATTAGAAGAAAGAGAGCTAGAACCCAATCTTCTACACAGGGTGCACACACTGCACAGATACATCCATCTGTATCTATGCCTTCCCAAACTCAGTTTGATGTGGCTCCAACAAATGTGGAGTCACAGCCCCATTCTCTCACAATTAACACACATCAATCACCACACACTTCTTCACCATCTCTAGATGTGGATATGTTATTCCCATCAATTCCTGATTCTCCCTCTTTACAACTCAGGGAGGAGCCCCACTCAAATACAGGTGATCATCATCTTTTAGATGATTTGTTGGATCACCCGCAAATTCTTTCAGATGTAATTGAAGGATCTGTGTCACCAAAACTCATATCAATCTACATAGATTCAACAGTTATATCACTTTCAATTTCTACTTCTTTTCCTTCTTCAACGGATATCACTCATCCGTTGACAAGTGGTTGTTCTTCAACGGATAAGCTTAACAGCAGTTATCCGTTGATACCATCAGTTTCACCTTCAACGGCTAGTCCTCATCCGTTGATAGTCTCTACACACACAACTGAAACAATTCCAAGTGTAGAAGACTTGATTACTGTACAATCACTTCTAGGACTGAGGGAAGGGAGTGACAATTTGAGTGAGAGGCTGGGTTGCTCCCAGGAAAAAGGAGAGATTGAGAGCTCAAATATGCATGCTATTTCTTCCAGCATGGCAAAAGTAAGTGAGAGGAGTACCACCTTAGTAGGTGAAGGTGAGGGAGTGAGTTGTGTGAGCCAGGGGGAGCCCCTGATGCAAGAACATAGAGAAAATGAGAGAAAGGCAGGTACAGCAGATATAAGGATGGATCCAGCCATTGCTAGTGAGTCAATGATTGTGAATGATGCTGAAAAGAAAAGACAATTTCAGCAACATTATAAAGCTGTAATTGATAACATTTCCTTGGATGCTGACACTTTTACTCATCATGTTTCAGCCTATCAAGTATTGGCTGCACAGGGCAATGTGGAGGCAGAAAAGACACTACATCTAGTACATACAACAGCATCTCTTCAAAGGGACAAAACTGCTATTAACAAGATGCCTTCAACAGCTTGTGAGTCATTTGAAGAATTTGGAGTAAATTCTGATGATGATGACTTTGTTTCTTCTGATGGAAGCATGAACTTAGGGGGAGATGAAGGCCCTAGTTCTATTCCAAATCTACCTGAATGGGCCTTCACAAAGGAGTCTACAACAGGGCAATTCAATGTCTCCTTAGTCAAACAAATCAGTTCTATCAAACAGGCCATTCAGAAAACTTCTCATGCTGGTACAAAGGCTATCCTTACAGCTCACTTGGACTCACTGCATCTCATGAAGTTGCAGCAAGTAAGACAGAATCTGAGTGTGGATGAACTCAGAAAGGATATTGCTGACTTAAAATCCTACAATTCTGAAAAATTGGATTCAGTCATGCCCTTTGGTACAATGCAGGACATTTTGTTGAGATTGAAAAAGGAATCACATATTGAAAAGAGGCTGGCCAAATTGGAAGACAGAGTTCAAGTTATTGAAGATTCTGTGGCCACCATTCTTCACAACCAACAATCTCAAACAAATCTACTTATGCAGCTGGCAAAAGCACAGGGCTTGACCCCTCTCCTTGATGATAACAAAAAGGGGGAGAGTAAAAGGGAAGGGGAAGGAGAGCCATCTACAAAAATCCAAATATCTAAAGTGCTAGTTCCTGCCATCACTACTTCTCCAATCATTCAAATCAAAGGAAAGCCTGATGGAATTGATTTAATCCAGCTAGCAGCAGCTGAAATTCAAGTGAAAGAGCAAAGGAGGAGAATTGATGAAAGGATGCAACAGCTGTTTGGCTCAACACAAGATAAATCAATATCTGTGAAACATAGCACAAAGGTTGAACCAATCAATATGGAGCACAAGCCAGAAAGGAGAAATAAGGTTGGAGAGACTTTTTTCAAGAATCTAAAACCTATGGTTCTCAAGCCCAACACCAGATCCAGCAAGGACTCCACAAAGAACCCTCTAGACTTTGCTCAGATGAAAGAAGTGGACTTTCCTCTTCCAAAGCCTGATGAAGACAAAGTTTTGGGTACTAGCATCATAAAACACAAGGAGACCATGGATGAGGCAGTAAGGAGAAACATGGCTATTATCTTTAGAGAGGGAAAGAGCATATGTGTGATGCAAGGACATCCTAAATTCTCAATAGCCAAGAGGGAAGAAACCAAAAGGTTAAAGAAAGAAGCTGAAAAACTCAAGGCTGACAAAAGAGCACAAGCAAAGCTTGAACAAAAGCTAAAGTCAAGTCTAGTTGAAAATGAGAAAGGAATTGAAGTCAGGGGTGAAGACAAGATTGCAAACTTAGATGAGGTTTTTGGGAGTATATTTGGTGAAAGCATGGAGGAAAAAGAGGAATGGCAGAAGGGAAACAGAAGAAAGGCCAAGGCACATAGCGATCAATTACTCGTACAACTACGAGTTACTCACATTATTTGACTAATTATCGAATTATTATTTATATCATTCGATATATTTTTAACCTTATTTATTACTTAATTTTTAAATAATAAATAAATTAATAAATTAATAATTAATCAATTTCGAATTTCTAAATTAATAAAATAATTTAGAAATTAATTATAATATTTTTCAGAATTTAAAACTAATTTTTAATAGATTTTTAGAATTTATAAAACTGATTTTGATTTACTAAAATATAAATAAATAATTAATAAATCAAAAATAGAAACAGGGAATTGATTTTCCGGGTTTTCAGGATAAAACCCGGCTCGTTTCCCGGGTTGAAACCAGATCGACTCCAGAACCCGACACTGGCGGCGTTTTCCGACGAGTAAAAATGACGACCAACCACAATAAAACCGCGGTTTTTAGTCTCGTTTCGTTCAACAATCAAGCTCAACGATTTTCCCTGTCTTTCTCCTCCTTCCTCCATCGTCCCCAATGTCGGGAACCTCGCGAACGGCGGCGGTGGCGTCATTTCCAGCGAAGCTAAAACGGAACCCAACAGACATAAAAACGGTATCATTCGAACGAGGATTTAACGATCTACAATCCTCTAACAACAGAATTATTCAACAATTATCAAATCATCAAACCCGAATTCGAAGAAATAAACCCGAAATTTTAAATCAAAATCAATTAAACTAAAGATATACTAATTGATAACAAAATTGAATAGAGAACGAAAAGAGCTTCACAACAGACACTTACATGTTCGATTTGGTTTACAGAATCACCTTCAAAATCTGATTTGATTCCAAGAACTCCAAATCCTAATTTCAGAGAATTGGGGATTTTTTTGAATTTTCTGATTTTTTATGATTAAATAACTAATTAATTATCAATAAATCAACTATTTATATTTATGAAAATAATACCCCTAAATATTTGGCCCCAATTTTTATAATTTTTGGGCATTAATAATAAATTTTTAAATATCCATTAAATACAAAATAAATGTAAAAAATTCCCAAAATTATGAATATTACAAAAAGGGAAAAAATTGATGTTTGATAATTTTATAATCATACAAAAGTAAAAATATGATTTTTGTGGGGGTTTTGACTCCCGAAGGGGTCTGAAAAGTCATTTTTTGGGAAAGAGGTAAATTTGTAAAATGTCTAGATGTTCAGAATGTCGATGTGGTATAGGTCATACTTGGTAAAACAGGGCCAATGATTTTTTTTGAAATACGGGCTTTTAAAACACTGTTTGAGCTGTACGGATTTTGATATAAAACCTATAACTTATAATAAAACATTCAATAAATACTCGAAACACATTCCGATCACAACAGACAACACGTAATACATAGCAGTTAGGGTTTTATGACTCAACACACTTAATCACAAAATAATACATATAATTATCTTTATTAGAATATAATATAAACGTAATTTCTCGGTCGTTACAACACCCATCAGAAGTAGTTTATCTGAAATCTGGATTTCTTCAGTTCCATCATAAACCTCACATAGCAATAGAAACTTTTTAGGGTCGCTGAAATATCTTGATGTCTGAGAGTTATATCCGATACTTTTATTCTTGAGGAACAAATTAGTCAAAGAGTTTGGTGTATGAGGTGACAACATCTCCGTCTAAGTTTCTTCCCGTGTGCTATTTTTTGAATCGACAATGACGAATGTGTCAAAGAAATGATTAACTTTCACCTCAGAACACTACGAGTTCCACCTCTTTTCTTCCACGAACACAACATCTTGACTGAGATGTAGCATTCCCATATTTGGGCTCTATAACCCATTATCCCTCTTTCCAGGTTCCTTTCTTTTCTAAAATTCCTAGTCATTGAGATTACCATCTTGTTTAGCTTTTCTATGGCCCCAGTTTGTTGTGGAGTTTAGGGTGTAGTCAAATGTCCCTTTATACTAGATTCTGTATAAAAAACTTTAATGTCCTTCGTTGTGAACTCCCCATACATGTCTGACCTTAATATTTTAATTATATCATTTAATTCCTTTTCATCAAGTACGCACTTCTAGTACATAATCCTGAGTTTTTAATAAATACCCACATTGCATGATTGTAATCATCGATCATAAAAAATATATCTCTATTTCCATCTGAAGTGGGTAGAGATATAATATCACATAGATCATCATGTATCAGTTCTAGCTTCTTTTCTTCCATAAATCATGAATGTATTTGAATGATTTTTTACTTGTTTTGACAAAACTAACTACTGCAGTTCGCCTTCGGTTGAAAAAGTTTTGGTAGACCTCGTGTCATTCCCTTATTTAATATTGTGTTCAAAACTTAAAAATTCACACTACCTAATTTTGAGTGCCAAATCCATGTTAGCTCCTCCTGTTTTGACAACAAGCACATAATTGCATTTTTTAATGAAAATTTTGTACAATGTATTTCCTGACCTCAGCACCTATATTGACAATTTACCTCAATCATCATAAACCAATAAGTAATCTCTCGTTAGCACCACCTTGCTGCCATCATTTGGTAATTTCCCTAAGTTATAATGTTGTTGCACATCATTGGACAGTAATATACTTCTCTAAGTGTGTGTTCATCTCCATTTTTACAATTGAATCTGATTGTACATTTTCCATCAATATTGACAGTAGACCCATCACCAAAATTAACCTTTTCAATATCATTCTCATTTAATTCACTGAATTTTTATGACGCCCAATAATGTGATTGCTGGTGGTATTATCCAAACTTCACATATTTGTGTGTGACTCGATGTCTCCCTTCTAGAAAAAACTTGGAACCACCTTCTTTATTTAATGATACAATGTCACCTCCATTTTGATCACATCTAGTCAACAACAAAGTGGGTTCATCATCCTCGAATTGGTTGAGGTTGGACTCAAGCTCCTTACTTTTCTCATTTTCAAGTCGTGGTTTCCCGCACTTTGCTACATAGTGGCCATATATATTAAAATTAAAAAAGTTCATCGTACTAATATCATTAGTCGTGTTGACACTCTTGTTGGTTCCCTAATCCTTATTTTGTTGTTATTGATGACCTTTATCAACTCCGTTTGAGGGTTGTTTCTTCTTCTCTCACAGAATCCATGACCACTTCTAGATCTTTGATTGTGGAATGATGTCACCCCAATTTTATTTGTCCACTTTTCCAATTCTTCCTATGAGAGAAGATTTTATCCGCCTGTACTCACAAACTTTCACTTCATCCTCTCTTCAAGAGATTTGAAATGACCCACAAATTCCTCACCAATTCCTCAATTTTCATTACATTTATATTTTCAAATTACTCGATATTTGATGCTATTTGGAAAAAATTATCAGGGAGCGCTCATAAGATCTATCCCACTTTACTCCATTCTTCCATTATTTCCCGAAGTACCACTATGTTGATAAATATTCCCCTCACCTTCGTGTAAAAATCATTTACTTACCTTGAGGGCAAGCCTTTTGCCTTGGCCCAAGGGCTTTCCTTACCTCGAGCAAGGCAAGCTTTTTTTGCTTAAACTACACATACTTTGCACCTTAAAACTTAATTATTTATTTTTACCCAAATTTGAACTAAAATGACCCTCTTGAGGGGGGAAGATGCATTACAAAATTTTAACTATAACACTACATCAAATTATTGTTATAAATACATGAACAAATTTTGACCATTAAAATCTTCAATTTTTAATATCAAAGTAAATTTTTTAAATAAATAAATATTATTACGACTAGTTTTAAAATAAATATTAATATTTTTACAGATCCTTACTTCCATGTAAATAAAATAAATATCTTCAATTTTTTCATGTAATTATAAAAACTTATTTTATCCTTATAACTTAAGGAATATAGTTTTTTTTAAACTTAAAAAATTATTTTTTGTTTTAAAAAAAAGATAGAAAAAATAGTTGTCAGATTTATGGAAAATTCTATCAAATTAGTTCTTACATTAAATTTAAAATTCTATTAAATGTAATCAAGTAAATATAAATAATTAGAATTTGGAGATGAATATCAAGAGGGCATGAAAATACAAAATTATAACTAACAATTTCATTTAATACAAATTGAAAATGTTGTAGGGAACAAATTCAAAAATATATGCACAAGTATAAATAATTTTGAAAATTGCAGTCTGGAATAATATTGAAATTTAATTTTAGTTACAATTACCAATGTTAACCTCACCAACTAAAATTATTTTACAGTAAATGAAAAAATACATCAATAATTTTAATATGTGAAAATATAATAATTTAATATTAAAAAATTTATACATAAATAAAATATAGAATAGAGAGTATAAATTATAGTTTAAATAAATGATGAACAAATCTTGCTAAGGAAATAGTAAGTTTAAGAATACAAGAATTGAGTGTAGATAGAACAGGAGTGTACGTAAATTTATTTCTTCTTTTTGCCTTATGGGCCAAAAACATCACAAAAGAGCCCAACTTACAACAAATCCTAATTCTTATTATTATACTTTGGTAATCTTAAAAATAAGCCCACTATATTTTAAATTGGATCTAACATCTAATTCCAACAAACAACTCAATACCCTAAATTTTTCACAATATGGTTTTCTCCCGTATGTGGAGCCTCATTTCAACCCATCCGTATTTCAATACACTAATCCTACCTTAAAAGGCTTGTGCAGCAGAGCTACGAGACTTTCTGGTTCATTACCCAATTTTGTGATAAATCCCAGGTTTGTTTACATCTTATATATTGATAAAAGTGTCTTATTAAGTGTGAATTACAATATATTCTTGTAATCCTTTAAAAGTTGTTCATTGATGCACTAATAATTTTATGATCTCTCAACACTAATTTTACCTTTAGAAGGTATATGTTTTCCCATCTTGATCTAGAAGTCAGGTAATAAGAACGCCTTAACAAGAACCTAGCTTATTATATGAGTTAGTGAGAATTGAATGTAATCACCACTTTTTATATATAGTTATGAAACTTTTGTAATGCTTAATTTCTTATATTCACTAATGAGATTCCATGTGTAGATGATACCAATTTTAAGTTTTTGCTTCTTTGTGTTTGTCATGTTGTAATGGTTATAATGGATTTTTTTAATAAACTAAAATTTAGAGAAACCATCACAAATTTCCTAACAAGAATTATACAACCTAGTACTTTGTAGATTTTCCTCAAAATTTTTTATTAAGTAAAGGAAATTCATGGCCGAAATTAATTACGTGAATCATTAAGGATAAGTCATGGCTAAACATATGTATTGAATTCATTTAGATGGATAATATCCAAACTAGATGAATAATATATAGATAGACCTACAGTTGTGGTGTGGCCATATATAGTTAGATTAGTTTTCTGTGTGAATACTATCAAGTTATTTATCCTGTTTGAGACAATTCCCTTGTTAAAAATTAATCTTGATTCATATATAACTTTGCTTTTTTCAGATGTGGATTGAATGTGATTCAAACCTTAGTTGATTGGGGTGTTATAATTACCTTCTAATAAACTAATCCAATTTTTTTAGTCTATTAAACTGATTTTAAACATTGTTTTTCAAAATTTCTTACATATGTTATAAAAATTTTCTATAGACAATGAAGAAAATGCTCGGGAAATTTACATTCCAAGCTTCACCGGTGTTTTCAAATTCATGCGGGTAATATACTTTCAAATTTATTTTATTGCAAAATATTTTATTCTTATTTTCCTTCACTATTCATTTATATGGTATATTTTGTCTTCGCCTCTATAATAAATGCACACCTCTATATTTTGTCTTCGCCTCTATAGAAAACACATTGTACAAAATTATCATTGAAAAGTGCAATTATGTGTCGGTTGTCAAAGGAAGAGGAGCTAACATGGGCACTCAAGATTGGGTTGTGTGAATTTTCAAGGTTTACACAGAATGTCAAATAAGAGAATGACAAGAGGTCTACAAAAACTTTTTCAACCGAAGGCGAACTGCGATGGTTTTGTTGTCGAAACAAGTGAAATAATCATTCACATACATTCAAAATTTATGGCAGGAATGAAGTAGAACTGATACATGATGATCTATGTGGCCTGATATTCCCCCAATTTTGGCCATAAATAGGTATGTATTTTTTTATGGTCGATGATTATAATTGTGCATAAGAACGTAAACATGATAATACATAGCACTCAATATAGAAAAAATGTATATAATGCTACAGTAAGATTATACCATATTTATTGTACCATATTTTGTTATAACTAAACTTTAAACACAATCGATATATACTATTGCTAGGAAAGATATCAGGTTGAGCGGAAATCCTGAGTGTCTCGTTTTGAAGTGTGCTTAATATTTAGACCTCTCGAAGTATACTAAGTGTTTAGACCTCACTAATCAATTATGTGATGGGAAAAATAGTCCAGGAAGCTAGAAACATATATTCTTACAAATAATCATTACACAAGGGAATAAACAAAGGCTGGGTATGAATTCAAGTTACCTCACTGAAGCGCAAATTTGCACGAACAGGGCAAGAAGATATGACACTAAATAAAGTGTTATACCTGATATATATTTTATAGCTTTGACCTAAAGCTCGATGATTACGTACTTTATCCTATAAACTAAACATAAGTCCCAAATCTCCTCGATGTGGGGTTGGGATGTTAAAATCTAGTATTGGAAACATTTTAAAGTTTAAGAAGTAGATGGATAGTGAGTTTGATATGGTGCTTAACAGAAGCAGGCAAACTACCTTGGTTTGGAGGTAAACCGAAAAAGGGTTCACATAGATCAGGAAAATAGCTTACGGAAAAAAGATCTTGAAGAAGGCGAAAATGCTAACTTATAAACCAAATAGATATCATATAGATTCCAAAGTACAAATAAAAAAATATGAAGGTGGTAAATTATCAGATTCCACCTTGTACAAAAGTATCATTGACGAGTTAAGGTGCCTTATACATACCTATCCATATATTTCATATTATATGGGGGTTTAAAGAAGGTATATGAATAGGCCTGCTAAGCAGTACAATGTTGTGTAGAGGATTTTATGCAACATCAAAGACACTCCTAAATATGGATGGTTTATGGGTATATGTACAAGGAGATGGGAATTATATGGTAAGTGGCTACTCAGATAGTGATCATGCATGAAGCATGCATGAACAAAAAATTACATCTCATATGGCATTGTACTTGAATAAAAATTCATAACATGAATGTCGGAGGAATAAATATGTGTTGCTTTGTCTTCATGCGAGGCCGAATTCATTGTGGCAACGACAATAACCACACAAGGTATTTGGTTGCAAAACTTGTTCAAGTAGGTGATCAATTTGTCTAAAGGCCTTGTGATTATATATGTGGATATTTTATCGATAAAAATGGGTAAAATAATCATACATTTGCAAGGTACATGCTGTCAGCCGACAACCTCAAGAGGTGCCTCATGGCATGGCTCCATCTTTTGTCCAACTAGGTTCATCTTGGTATACGTCCGATAAAATAAGATATTGACCAAACTCATTCCGTCGACTAAAGCTTTCCATATCTTATTTTTCTCGATGACAGGGTGGATTACCAGTGACTATGCATGGGGGTATATGACATTCTCGTAGTTCCTCTTTGATGAAGAAAAGAGACACAGTCTGTCTAGCAGGGCTAAACTGGTATTAAATATAAACTTGATGAGCGTACCATTTCCTGGAATTTATACTTTTAAGTCCGAGGGTGCTTCCTCCCGAAATTATCTTCACCTCTCCCCGATATCTCTCTTCGGGTAATCTGTTCCTTATCTCAGAACTTTTATAAATTCATTGAGTTCTCCGGCCTTGATCATTTTTTCAATCGACCACTTCAATAAAAAACATTCATCAGTATTATGCCCCATTATCCTTGAGTTCTTCTTGTGGTCGGCCATCTTCATTTTCACTGGTTGGATGAAGCGTGGTTCGCCTTTGATTTCATAGAAAATTTCGAAGATCAACGCATTAAGTGGTGTAAACAAAGTCAATTCTCTATACCTTTGCCTTTGCAAGTGTCAATATATTTCCTTCTTATCAATAACCCTATGATCGTTCTTTTAGTCTTTGTTGGATCCTCGTGAGTATTCGTAGTGACATGACTGTTAGTTACAGTTATCTCTTTGGGGCTCCTTGTATCCCTCAAAAATCTCCATCCTCATTCGAATGTTCTCACCTCTTAAATATATATCATTCATGCACTTTGGGTATAATCATAAAGAGACGACATGAGCATTTTACCTTTGATTGGGTCCAGTCCAGTGGTTAGATTTACCATGACTTTAGTCTTATTTAAATTAGTGATCATACTAGCTTCCTCCTTGAGTCTGGCTAGGTAGTCGCCTAGAGACTCGCTCTGTGTCTTTTTCCCTTCGGAATAGGTGTGAGTAATGCCTTATAAATTTCCCCTTCAACTTCTCATAGGTTTGGATCGAACGTGGGCGAAGTCACTTATACCTCAATGATGCCCCCTTCAGATAGTCTTAAACATCTTACATAGCATTGTCTAGTTGTGGCCCATACCAGTCACCTACAACTCATATTTGTCATAATGGTCTTCGAGATCTCCCCTCCCATTGAACTCAGTCATCTTCTAGAATTACTTTTCTTCACCCGGTGTAGGTCGATAGGCTTCAATCTCTTCAAGAACCACGGTTTCATGACTAATCTTTTTGTCCCCAAAAAAGGCTTTCTCCAATCTTTTCGAGAGTCGGCTTCCTCTTCATCCTTTTTGGAGTCTATAGTCAATACGGCCTTTGTCCTCCTTCTCCCAGGGTGTAAGTCAGAGTCCGCGGACTCATCTTTCTCAACCTGGGCTTATTTCTCTTTTTGAGAACTCTTGGCCTCTTCAGTTTCTTCTACTAAGGCTCATATCACTTTTACCGCCAATTCTAGCTCTTCGCTTCATAGTTTTATCGCTTTGAGTTTCAAAGCATCGGCTCCCATTTTTTGTATTTTACCTGCTCTACTTCTTCCCATTATTTCAATTTTCCCCTTTGTATAGCAACAATCTCAGCCCTCAATTTCTTCAACTTCCCCTGTTCTTCAGGATTTGGAAAGATGTCGACTTCTTCATCAAAATTAGCTTCCAAGTTTCGAGAGGTGACCAAAGGGTGTTTTCAGCGGTTCATTTTCTAATTAAGAAACCTAGGAGGGCCTTGTTCATCATTGCTTGTCATCATCATCTCAGATCTCAGAACTTACTCTCGTATTCTCATAAACGGCGCCAAATGTTGGGACCAAGTTTCTACTCGAACGATCTTCGGTTGGACCTGCAAGGAGAAGAATGTGAGGTTTTGACTCCCCGATTCACCTTCGGTGTGCGAATCAGTAATTGATCTTTTAGGTAAGATATGAATGTACAAGTAATTGTTGAATATATAATTGTAGATATGATTATGTAAGAAAATAGTAAACTTGGCCCAATATTTATACTAGGTATTGTCTACTCTTAGAGGTAAGTTGAGTGAACCCGGGAAGATCAAGTATAACAATGCATATCCGCCCGTTACTTCCCCTTTGGACGTGCTGATTTTATAGCTTCTTCGGCTTCCTTCGCACTCGCATTCGAATTAAACATACTTTAGGTTGACATATAGTAAATTATTTATCAAAACAGGCTCCAAAAATGAAAATATACCTCCACTTGAAAAAATATTTACAAACTTTCTTCTCAACCTACTGCAAAGAAACAACTGAAAGAAACATTATTAGTTCATCTAACTTTAATAGCTTAGCGTCTTTAACAATAAACATGTATACCATAACTAATTGAAATATAATGTTTTACAAATTAAACACCTTACGACATATACATATTATGTAATCAAATTAAATAAAATACTATCATTGTAAAATACATCTTACTGTGAAATTAATAAATTCACTAACCATATAATTTGGATATTTTTTAAATTTACAACACGTCGCGGTAAACAAGTACTAGTTTTAAATATTTGTTTAAAATATTTTTTTGAATTAAAGTTAATATTTATACTTTTATTCAAAAAAAGAAATTCGAAAAATAATTTATGAACGTGTCATTTTTATTCATTTTACAATAATAATGGATTTGTATTTTGGTAAGTATTTGACAAAACATGTATTTATGTGTACTTTTCAACCTTTTTGTGCTTGTCACAAAATTTGTTAGAAAATGTGTCTATTGGAATTTTTTTTGTTAAAAAGCAAGTTTATAAACATAAGCATGGTTTTCAATAATAAATTTACATTAGAATTTAAAATCTTAAAAATATTCATTATAACATTGTTAAAGTACATATGGTCTCATGGATATATGGTATATATAGTGTTATTTTTTCATTTCAAATAAAATAGACTAAGAATTAAATAAAAATTAACGATTATTTTATCCTTTATTTTAATTTTTATATTTAAATAAACAAAGTGAAATTAGTAAATATTTTTACAAACAGCATCATTTTTTTTATATGTAAAACTTGTTTCTCAAAAACTTTGTATCCTATCCCTATGAAATTGAATTTGATTAAATGTTGTTATGTAAATATTAATTTATAAATGAAAATTAATTTGTGCATTATAGTGAAAAACTTTTTAGACTTGAATCTACTCTAGTTATACTTATACTATTATTAGTTGAGATTAGTAGGTAATTTATATATAATCTCATTAAAAAAAATTAAATATTTTTGGGAAAATATAATTTTCAAGTTAAATTTTTTTATACAATGCTTACCACGTGATTTTTAGAAATTTATTTTATTTACAATACAAAATAAATTAGAGTAATATGTTTTTACATGTATGCTTGTACATCATCATCCAATTAATTTAAATAATACATGGAGCACACTTTGTTAAATCAGATTTGTGTAAACTAGGAAAAAATTGAAATTTCTAATATGAAATTGATACTAAAATTAGAAAAATAATTTAAACTATATTTGGCCTATTTTTTAATTTATATATGGGAAGCTACTCTAAGTATTATGTGTTAACCTAATAACACACTAAGTTAACTTATATTGGGAGCTTTGGATGTCACGAAGCTCCCTAACAACTATTGAACTTCATTTCACCAAACACAAGGTTAAAAATGAGTTTTTTTACTTCAAGAAGATCTAGGCTTGTTTGGGAAAGGAGTTGTTATTTTTCTTGAATCCAGTAGTAATATTATTCGCTGTGGAATTGGTGCTCGTAATTAACTCGTCAATTGGTGGCACTAGTAGTAATCTTAAAACTTGAATTGGTGGTGTCATTGTTGGTGGTCAAGTTGTGCTAACTTAAGTAGTGTGATTCGTCGCAACTTTAATAATGGCATTAGTGGTGGTAGGATTACTGATATATTGGGTAGTCCTAGTAGTGACATTGGTGATAACATGTCTAGCATCTTTACTGGTTACATTAGTGGCACTAGAAGTGGTAATAATTGAAGTGGATTTAGTGGTATTGATGGTGGCATTGGTCGTGGTGCTCTAATTAGTGCAATTGGTGGCATTGGAAGTACCAATCTTAGTAGGGAAATTGGTGATTGTATTGTTGGTGTTAGTGTTGAAGTTCATACTGACTTAAGCAGTTCCATTGATGGCCACTTTAACTATGGCATTAGAGGTGGTAGCATTGATGGTATATTTGTTAGTCTTAGTAGTGGCATTGGTGGTAGCATTGCTATTAGCTTTAGTGGTGGCATTGGTGGTGGCATAGGTGATTGCTTTATTGATAATATTGGTGATACATTGGTTACTCTTAGTAATGGCATTGGTGGTAGCATTTCTTGTAGCTTTAGATGTGCTATTGGTGACGTATGGCTGGTTGCTTTAGTGGTAGCATTGGTATTATATTGTTTAGTCTTATTAGTGGCATTGGTAGCAGCATTGATAGTAGCTTAACTTGTGATTGGTGGTGGAATGGGTGGTAGCATTATTGGTAACATAGGTTATATAATGGGTAATATTAGTAGTGGAAATTGTAGTGGCATGGCTCATAGCGTTAGTTGTGGCACTGGCGGTGCAAGTGGTAGCATTGATACTGGTGGATTTAGTATTGGTGGTAGTTTTAGTTATGGCCTTGGTGGAAGTAGCTTACTTAGTAGCATTCGGGGTGCTGGTGGTGATATTGGCATTAACTTTAGTAGTAGTAAAATTTGTTGTGGCGGCGGTAACTTTGGTAGTGATTTTGAATAGTATTGTTATAGATGAAATTAATGGTACTCGAATGATCACGGATAATGCATATAATTATACTAGTGTCGTTGGATGTATTAACATCGGTACTGGTGAAAACCTTGATCGGTATGTCATCGGTGGTAGGGTTGCTGGTGACATTAATCGGCCTTACAGTGTTGACCAACTACCTTCACATCGGCATAAACATCAGCATTATTTTTAATTTTGTTACTGGTCCCACTTTTACATATCAATGGATGAACCCATGTTCGGAATGAGATTTCTTACTTGCATGAGATGTACTTCCTAAAAGTGGCTCGTGCTCTCACAGAAGTTCAGAACACTTAGAATTTTTACTCATCCTAAAGATGTCTCAGCTCATACATAATTGTAAAACAAAATCCATTTTTTGATTAGTAATTAGAAGAATCTAATTACTAATCCAATGGAGGTACCATTAGAAAAATGGATTTTGTTGTATAATTATGTAGGAGCCGAAATATTTTTAGAGTGAGAAAAAAGTCTAAGTGTTGTGAACTTCTTTGAGATCCTAAGCCGCTTTTGGGAAGTACATCTCAGGCAAGTTAGAAATCCCAATCATAATACGAGTTCATCCATTGATCTGTAAAAGTGGGACAAACAACAAAATTAAAAATAATGTTGATGTTTATGTCGATGTGCAGTTAGTTAATCAATACTATAAGTCAGATTAATGTCACCGCATTAATATCACCAACGCCCCAACTGATATTGATAGCACTACCACCATTTCTAGAGTTATCAAGGTTTTCACCACTACCGATGTTAATACAACCAATGGCACTAGTATAATTATATGCATTATCCCTGATCACTCGAGTACCATTAATTTCATTAACATTATTACTATTTGAAACAACTACAAAAATAAAAACCAAAGTTACCTCCGCCACAACCAATGTTACTATCACTAAAGTTAGTGACAATATCACCACTAGCACCCCGAATTCTACTAAGTAAGTTGCTTCCACCAAAGCCATAACTAAACTACCACCACCAATACTAAATCAACCAATATCGAGGCTACCACTAGCACCGTTAGTGCCACAACTAAAGCAACGAGCCATGCCACCACCATTGTCACTATTAATATTATCCAATATATAACCAATTCTACCAATAAAGCTACCAGCCAGGCCACCAGTTAAACTACCAACAATGCCACTACCAATGCCACTACTAAGACTAACCAATATACCACCAATGCTACCACTAAAGCAACCAGCCATGCCACCACCAATTCCACCAACAAAGCTACAAGCAACACTACCCCCAATGCCACTACTAAGACTAACCATTATATCATCAATGTTACCACTAAAGTAACAACCCATGCCACCACCGATGCCACCAATAAAGCTACCACCAATGCTACCACCTATGTCACTACTAAGACTAACCAATTACCACCATTTCTACAACCTCTAATGCCATAATTAATGTGACTATCAATGGAACTACTTATGTTAGCATGAATTTTAACACTAACACCAACAATACCACCACCAATTCTCCTACTAAGATTACTGCTTCCAATGCCACCAATTACACTAATAAGAGCACCACAACAAATGGAACCATCAATATCACTAAATTCACTACAATTATTACCACTTATAGTGCCACCAATGTAATGAGTAAAGATGTTAGACATGCTACCACCAATGTCAGTACTAAGACTACCCAATATACCACTAATGCTACTAGAACTGCTGTCATTATTAAAGTTGCCACCAATGACACTACTTAAGTTAGCACGAACTTCACTATCAATAATGCCACCTCCAATTCAACTATTAAGATTAGGGCCACTAGTGCCACCAATTGGAGGAGTAAATTACCACCACTAGTGCCACACCTAAATATATTACTATTGGACTCAATAAAAATAACAACTTTTTTCCAATAGTAATGGATCTATAGCCATTTACTATTGGACTCAATAAAAATAACAACTTTTTTCCAATAGTTATCCATCTATAGCCATTACATCAGCAACTGATTTAGTGTGGATGAAAATGGCCAGGCAACCTATTCTTGTATTGAAAATATAAGTTCTTACAACAGTACAATTTTTCCAAAACAAACCTACATATCCATGAAGTAAGAAATTACATTTTCAACATTATGTTTGGTGAAATGAATTTTAATAGTTGTTGGGGGAGCGCGAAACACCCAACACCCAATATAAGTAAATTTAGTGTGTTATTAGGTTAACACATAATACTTTAGAGTAGCTTGTCATATATATATATATATTATAAAATAATCCCAATATAGTTTAAATTATTTTTTTAATTTTAGTATGAATTTCATTTGATAAATTTTAATTTTTTTTCTATATTTTAAAAATCTGATTTAACAAGCATATATGTAAATAAATATTACTCTAATTTATTTTGTATATTAAATGAAATTAGATTTTTAAAAATAGGTGGTAAGTATTCTATAAAAACGTTTAATTAAAAATTACATTTTCTCAAAAAATTAAATTTTATTTAATAAAATGATATACAAATTTCATGCTAACCCCAAATAACAATAATATAAGTACCAAATAACTAAAAATAATAAAATACTACTACAAAAGATTCAAATATAAAACCCTTTCAGTATCATGCACAAATTAATTGTCATAAACAAATTTATATTTACATAACAACAATTAATCAAGTTCAATTTCTAAAGGTATATGGTACAAAATTTTTGACAACCAAATTATACATATTAGAAAACTGATGCAGTTTTTAAAAATATTTACTAATTGCACTTCGTTTATTTAAACATAAGAATTAAAATAAATTATAAAATTATTGTTGATTTTTATTTAGTTCTTAGTGTATATGATTTGAAATTATAAAAATGACCTAAAATTGTGGGTAACACTACATATACCATGTACTATGAGTATATAAGTTGTTTGGCTTAGCCATATGTACTTTGAAATAGTTATAATGAATATTTTTTATGATTTTCTATTGTAATGTAAATTTATTATTGAAAATTATCCTTATATTTATAAACTTGCTTTTTTACTAACAAATTTTCACTAGACACTTTTTCTAAATAAAATTGTGACAAGCACAAAAATGCTGAGAACTACATAAAGACACTATTTTGTCAAATACTTTCCAAAATTCAAGTCCATTATTATTGCAAAATGAATAAAGATGATAGTTCATAAATTATTTTACAAGTTTTCTTTTTTTGAATAAAAGTATAAACTAGTACTTGTTTGTCCCACTCATTTGTAAATTAAAAAAATATCCATATTATATGATTAATAGAGTCATTAATTTCATGGTAAGATGTATTTTACAATGTTTGTATTTTATTTTATTTGATTATATAATATGTATATTTTGTTAGGTGTTTAATTTATAAAACATTAAATTTTACTTAGTTATGGTATAAATATTTATTTTTTAAGATGCTAGGCTATTAAAGTTAGATGCACTAATAATGTTACTTGCACTTGTTTCTTTGCACCAGGTTGAGAAGAAAGTGTGTGAATATTTTCTCAAATGGAGGTACTTTTCCATTGTTGGAGGTTCCTATAAATAAACAGTTCTGGGTTGATGACTCAAAAGCCCATAGATGTTAATGCCTAGTATGTTTAATTGGAAGCCGAGTGCCAAGAAATCCCCAAAAGCTATAGAATAAGGACAAGGCACGTACAAATCGGAAGTTACTGACATATATGCCACGTTCTACTTAATCTTCCTGGTTCAAGTCAACTGACGACTAAGAGTCGCAATACCTAGTATAAAGATTGGTTCAAGTTTGCTATTTTGATACACAATCATATATACAATTACTAAGTTCTTCAACTCTTACAATTTCCCTTAATTTTTGTTTTTTCTAGAATAAGTTTTTAGTATAATTTTAGTTTTCATTTTTGTTATGTAGCCCGCGCTCCAAGATGCTAGATATGTTTGATTTATTTCAAAGTGGTGGTGAATAAGCTGCTTTACAAGATGATTTATGGTATATATCATTTGCTCCTCTGCTCTTCTGCTCCATTTATATATGTTGAAATCTCTATATATTTGTGTGCATATATTTATTATTTTTAAATTTTTATTTCAGTAATATCTTCTCAATTTTGTATGTCAGTCCACTTAATTTGTAAATTGAAATTTTTATAATCATGTGTAAATTGAATTTTGGTGGTGCTTTTGTTTCTATATGGATTAAATCATCATACATATTGAATTGAATAATCAATAAATATAGAGTATTTATTTAGTTTGTACTTTAGGTAGATTTTACTTAAAGTTAGCTTTTAAAAATGAGACTTTGGATTATTTAAATTTTATTTTGGTTTATATTTGAATGTTATTTTTGTTTATGTGTGTAGTCAATGAAACCTAAGTAGATTTTTCTATTTATGTTAGTGTTTAATTTTTAATACACACTACACATTTTAAATGAATGTTAATTCTTTTATCTTTGTTTATGTTAAACTATTGTGGTATATTAAGATATGATAAATAATAGGTATTAAATATAAAACTCTGTACTAGTAATATGGTATTGTGCTCCAAGTCGATGTTTTTAGGTGGAGCTACAGGGGCTTATTGTTGCTGGTGGCCTTGGAGCTTTAATGGGTGGTGCTGGTCGAGGCCTATTTATCTGTCAACGGTCTATGCATTATGCTCTGGTAGGTTTGTTTAGGTAATTTGATTTGTCATTGTTTTCTATAGTTATATTAAGTTTTTTGGGTATGTCAACCGTTATAGTTCATTTAGTTTATTTTATTGTATTGTTATGATCATATGTTTAGTGTTGTATACATGGTTTTTAAAAGTTTTAACACTGCTGTGTGATACTAAAGAAATATTTTTAACTTATATCTTTAATTATACAATTGTAATGTCTAGTTCATTGTTGGGTGATCAAATATTATTTACATGATATCAAGTCTGCTATTCCACTTGTTAATTTGACAATTATTTTGTAAAAAGTTTGCGTCACTGCATAAAAATAACATAAATTCCGACAAATTGCCCGAAATAGATTAAGTGGTCCGAATTAGAACATTAAAAAAATATTCTATCTTTGTTTATATTAAAAGATTGTGGTATATTAAAATTTGATAAAGAATAAGTGTTAATTACAAAACTGAAGACTGACCTACTCTCTACTAGTAATATGGTATTGTGAGTTTGTTATGTAGTCCATGATCATGTATTTCTCAACAGTTCTTGGTTCCTAAAGCTAATTGGATTTTTAGGCTCATAGGGGATTACACTTATTACATTGTTTTCCTATATCAATGGAAGCATCAGCTGCACGTGGTATTATTTTTATGGTAATCTTTTCCATCTTTGGCATTGCACAAGGCATTAGTTTAATTGATGCCTTTGTTATGCTAGATTTAAAAAAAGTTAAATTTTTGTGGACATCTAGTTCTTGATAGAGTATATATTTATGTATATTTTAAAGGATTTTATTCTCATATTTATAATATTATATCATTAATTGTATATTATTAATTAGAGTTTAAAGTTTTATGACAGAAAATAAAGAATTCCCAACTTTAGATGGAATTGGGCTTATTTGGACTTATTGCGATTTATTGGGCTGCACGCGCATACATCACTGTTTGGGCCTTAACTTGAGTTCTAGACATCAGAATTGGGAGATCTTACCGCCCATACGAATCTAATAGAATTATCTACGGCTTAGAAGTGGTCCACCATAAAGAATCCAACTGGAGCAGCCCAGAATTAAGCCTGAAAGATACAAATTTTACATCAAAGTCTAATTCATTTTGGAAAAAGCATTGAAACTCTTTATTATATATTAGTTTTATATATTGTATACAAAAAACCATAACATAACATAGTATAGAATAAAGTTAGTCATATTCTTGAGAGAAGGGATAGAAGCATCTTGAGAGGGAGATTGGAAGAAGGAGTGAATGGATTCACCTAGATTCCAAAGACACTTTAAAGTTATATTCTTCGTGCATCAATTCTTAAATTCATGGTTTGCGTTCCCAATATACATTTTGTTTATCATACCATGAGTAGCTAATTCATTAATCCAAGAGTTTGGTAGTATTCAGTTGACTTAATATGTGTGTTTTATTATATTATAATTTTTTTATTATTGTTAATCTGTCATTGAACACTTTATACAATTAGAGGAGTACCTAACTTCTAATTGAATCTTTAGGAGCTATAACGAATCGGGAGAGGAGTTGTAATTATAGTACATGATATAATAGACACAATTTAAGTATTAGATCAAGAGATTGATATGAGAATTGTGAAACCTATGATTCTAGGTTTTTAATAATCTATAATTGTATTTTGTATGACAATAGGAATGGCGTTCAATGGATAGTTGTAGGCACTATAATCTACCTTGGGAGAGGATTTTATAAACCTTAGAAAGATTGTTTTTAACAAAAAAATAACACAAATTAGACATTCATGATAGCCATTGAACAACCCTTATTCTTGGATTGGTTCTCTCATATATCTTATATAACTTTTATTTGTTTATTAGACTAAAATAATGAATAGTTAAAAAACCCATAAAATTAATATCCACACTTCTGAATTGTAAGAGAAAAAAGACTTGAAATTGGTGTTGATATCAGTCCTTCCCCGATAACGAACTTCTAAAAATACACTTCAACAAATTGGCTCCACTGCCGAGGAAGGGAGCATATTGATTTTGAGTTATTTGTTTCTTGTAGTATGGATTTTTTTCTTTGTATATAGTTTCCTCCATCTTTTTGTTTTTCTTTGGTGTGTCTACAGGTTTCTTTGAGGTAGACAACGTAAAGTTTTGAGTTGAGGAGATGACATGAAGAACAATTTTGGTTGGGATAACGCTCAAGATTTCATCAATAATCAAAAATGATATCAAAGTTTTTATTCTTTTCAGGATTTTAATGGGTATCAGGTGAACTCTTTCAATTGTTACAACTCATATTATACTCCATACCCTTCTAGCACATATTTTTCATATGTATTCAATAGGTTGGTACAATGAGAATGCTAAAAAGAAATGTTTTATTAAGGAAGTTCAACTTGTGAAGCATGATGGTTGTCTTCAAGTTCCTCCTTATGTCAATTTTCCAACGATCCATGATTCTTGTTTAGCATTTGATGATAATTTTGTGTTTGATGAGAGTACTTGTTCAGTTGACTATAGTCCCATGTGTGATAATGGTTATTAGTGCATAAATCTTTAGGGATCTCGACCATTGCATAATTAAATAAGCCACTTAAATATTTACGAGTGTACAATATGGTTTGCAAAGTTTTTTGGCAGTCGTAACTCACTTACACTTAAGAGCCACCCAACCTTTAGACCGAGCTTGTGAAGTCTTACGGCGGTCGTAACTCACTTGCACTGAGCAGCCACCTAACCTTAGGCTGAGCATAAAAAACCATATATAGTTATATAGTAGTATTGTATCAATACATATGTACTTGTGTCCGTTATGTGGTCATAGTGTGGTGTGAGTGTGATGTGTCTAAACTTGTTACATATTCTGAAGGTAATATCTGACTTGGTATAAACTATTATATTTGAGATCCTTTCTATAGTATATCATTTAGGTGCATTTATGTAGTTTCACATTTCATAGATTAAATGAAATTTTTGTGGGTACATTCACTATAGACCCTCACGAGACCTTACTCGTCCACTAGGGCTACCCTGGGGTTTAAAAGGATTATTGCATATGCCAAATACAACCGTGATCACCTTACGAAAGTCGTATTAGTTTTTAGTTTACTATATCAGTTTGCACGAGGACGTGCAAAATACTAAATGTGGGGATATTTGATAGAATATATATTTATATATATTTTTAAGGATTGTATTCTTATATTAATAATATTATATCATTAATTAGATAATATTAATTACAGTTTAATTTTTTATGACAGAAAATAGAGAATTCCGAACTTTAGATGGAATTGGGCTTATTTGGACTTAAATGATAAGGAAATTCGGATTTATTGGGTTGCACGTGCATACATCATTGTTTGGGCCTTAACTTGAGTTCTAGAAATCAGAATTGGGAGATTTTACAGCTCATGTGAAGCTAATAGAATTATCTATGGTTTAGAAGTGGTCCATCATCAAGTATCCAACTGGAGCAGCCCAGAATCAGGCCTAAAAGACAGGCTACGAATTTTACATCAAAGTCCAATTTATTTTGGGAAAAGCATTGAAACTCTTTATTATATATTAGGTTTTATATATTTTATACAAAAATCCATAACCTAATATAGTATAGAATAAATTTAGCCATATTCTTGAGAGAAGCGATAGAAGCATCTAGAGAAGGAGATTGGAAGAAGGAGTGAAGGGATTCATCAAGATTCCGATGGAACTTTAAAGTTATATTCTTTGTACATCAATTCTTAAACTCATGGTTAGTGATCTTAATACACATTTTTTTTATCTTATCATGAGTAGCTAATTCATTAATCCAAGAGTTTGGTAGTATTCAGTTGGCCTAAAATGTGTGTTTGATTATATTGTAATTTTTTTATTATTGTTAATCTGTCATTGAACACTTTATACAATTAGAGAAGTATCTAACTTTTAATTAAATCTTTAGGAGTTACAACGAATCAAGAGAGTAGTTGTAATTCTTGTACATGATATAATAGACACAATTTAAGTATTAGATGGGGAGATTGATATAAGAATTGTGAAACTTATAATTCTTGGATTTTAATAGTCTATAATTGTATTTTTTATGACCATGGGAGTGGCGTTCAATCACTACAAGAAAAAAGTCCATAGACATCGGTTTTTGGCCGATGTCTATGATGTTTGACATTCGATGTTGATGTCGGTGATGTCTATTCTAGACATCGACCATAATACGATTTCTTTACTGGCTTAGACATCGTTTCTCGAAAAAACTGATGTCCATGCATTGCTTATTTACAAAAAATGTTACAAATAAATAATTTAATAAATAAATTACACTTGTTACAATAGATTAAACATATAATGAGCTATGTTTTTTATGACATAGACATCATATATTTTTTTTAGGTGATGTAAAATCAGATATTAAACATTGATTTATTCAGTAAAAGGCGATGTCTATAGTTACACATAGACATCAGTTATATCCCAAACAGAGTGATGTCTATGTTCAATTTACACTTGAATATGTCTATCTTTGACATCAGTTTTTTTATCAAAAATGATGTACATTAACTTTTTTGACATCAATTTTTCTTCTTTAAAAGTGATGTACAATTATTTTTTGACATCAGTATTAATTCATTAAAATGCGTGTTTGCATCTCAGTATTTCAGCACTATTTCTATTTTTGAAGTTATCAACTTGTTAAGGCATAAAAGGTTATCAACTTCATGATCAAATGACATCTCTGAATAACTACAAGCACTAGGATTGGCCAATAAACACTCCTACAGTAAAGCAAGTGCAGCATATATGGCATTAACTTACAAGATAATGCATGTTCCAGAGCCATTATCTGGAAGGCAGCAAGTTTTCTTGGCCTCTGCATTTCACCTGGATTAACATAACCTACAAAATGAACAGGTATGAGAAACAATAGTCTACACTAAATCAGCTCTAGGTACTACTAGGAAGCAGGTAGCTATTTAATCTTATTTTGTTTAAATAATTAAGATTCATCTTCCTACAAGTTCGAACTAAAGAAAACTAGGTTAGTTCCATGAAAAAAGGAAACCAACTAACATACTAGGTTTGTGCCAATAATAACTGAGCAGAAACTAAGTAGCTATCTAGGTACTTATTACTTCTTACAACAGGTAAATATTCTAGAAAAAAAAACCTTCAAGTATTTTTCATTATACATGTCAGTGTATACAGCAGAAAAGAATAACAAGATAAAAATAGAGAGTCCAGCTACCCTTCACCACTTTGTATAACTACCACACAGTGCAGGTACACATCTGCATACTAGGGCATCTGTAATTTTCTTGCAATGGTTCATTAGACTTACCATCTCTGCAATGTTTTGCGGATGACTAGCAAAGCCTCTTTTATGCCCGAATTTTACATGGAATGGAGTCTTGCTGAAACTACAGAAAATTCTCCATTATTGCCATTTCAGCAGAAGTGATTGGCAAGCTCGGTTGGTGAACTAAACCAGATGTGTAATTGTTCAAATCATCATTCTAGTACACTAGGAAAAGAAAGTAATTCAAGTGACTAACAAGAATAAATAAATAGTAAATAAACACCGTTCACATACCTGCTTGTCCAGTCCAGTCATATTGGATAACATCTTCACTTCACCATCTCTCTTTCTTTTTAAGTTGTTGCTGGTAGGACCATTGTGTAAATTAGAGACGTAGCCCTATTGGAATTTCCTCCATTTTGTCCATTGGCTAAGTATGAATCATTTGCATTAACACGACTCAGAGGCATGAACCTCGATTGAGAAGAAGGCCCAGATGAGAAATTCATATGATCACCCAACCTATTCATTGGGGAGCTTAATCATTAATTAGTCTTATTATAAGATCTGAAGTTTCCCACATCATTCATCCCCGAGAATCCTGTTAATAAGCATCAGGTTCTTAGCAGCCCATACAGAATCATTGCAACAATAATACAGAAATTACAATACTGAAAGTGGTATCCATATTTAAGTTTTCACTAACAACATGTTATATTATGACACATACAAGACTCAACCAAAACTAAACCAGGTCATAGTGTTTAAAAAATTATTGTTTTGTAACCTACAGAACATGCCACATACATCTGTTTCAACTTTCCACAAAATTAAAGCAAAATGAGTTATTTTAAATATAAATATGTGATAAATCATTAATCAGTGATGACCTTTTGCAGGAAAGATCCAGCATACCAGCACAAACAAGCTTTTAGATGTTCATTCCTCTAGATCCAAACTAAAAGGCAAGTAAAAGGTCATAATATAAAACCAAAATAAACAAAAAGATCACAGATTGGATCAGTTTTCTTTCATATGTACTTAAACTATCACATACATATGTAGTTCCTTATTTATGCAACCATTCAAAATTATTCTAGTAAATCTAAAGCTCATCATCAGATATAAAATTTGAAGAAGCAGATAAATAATAAGAGGCAGTGATGTACCAATACTAATATCATCTCCGGAAACGTCAAATCTATTAAACGTCAGATATAGGGTTTTGATTTTAAAAAAGCCCAATTGAAAACTACTCGCGGAGAATACCATATTTCAAAATAACATAGTAAATGCACTTACCAATTCGAGTTTCTAAAATGATAACCAAGTAGAGAAGATCCTAATTCAAGGTTATCCTCTTACCAACTTAGCATAGAAAAACTGAGAGAGATGGTGGAGATGATGGTGGTGAGCAGAGCGGCGGTGATGTTTGTGAGTGGGGGTGGTGAGTGGTGGAGATGATGATGGTGGGGTGAGAGAGTCGGATGAGAGAGAGAGCTTGTGTGTTCATTTTTTTTAGTTTTTAGTTTTTTTAGTTATGTGTCTCGTGGGGGAAAAACAAAAAGCGGGGGAGAATATTTGGCAAGGGGGAAATATTTTTGGCTAAGGTGGAAACAAAAATAAAGTGGGCGGGGAGCGAATTATTTTTTTACAACTTTAAACATCAGTTTTAAAATAACCGATATTTTAAAACAACATAGACATCATAAAAATACGAGATGATGTTATTAATTCTTTTAACATAAGCGGCATCAGCAACTGATATCTAATGTGTGACGTCTATTTGACTTTTTCTTGTAGTGAATGGATAGTTGTAGGCACTATAATCTACCTTGGGAGAGTATTTTATAAATATTAGAAGGATTGTTTTTAACAAAAAAATAACACAAATTAGACATTTATGATAGCCATTGAAGAACCCTTATTCTTGGATTGTTTGTCTCATATATCTTATATAACTTTTATTTGTTTATTAGATTAAAATAGTGAATAGTTAAGAAACCCACAAAATTATTATCCACACTTCTGAATTGTGTGAAAGTCACTGAAAAAGAGAATAAAACCATCGTCGATATAAAACATTTTTGTAAATAAATGGTAGTCTGTGAAAATCTGGGTTAAATGCTTTTGTATAAAACTCTTATGCACAATCATTCAGAAAAAACATGAATTAAAGAAACCGTAGTTTGAGGAGGCCTGGAACAAATATTTGAAAAAATTAGAAACTGTTTTTTCTCAAGGGTGCTGGTAAACCGTTATGTATATAAACTGGTTCTTATTTTCAAAGTGTTGTTCTTTCATCTTAAAATAAGTGTGGTGACAATGTTTCATATTTTTAAACTGCTATGTGTAATAAATTAAAATAAAGGTTATTTTATAAAATTGTTGTTATTAACTATTGAGACAATGGTTTAAATTTTTAAACTGTTGTCTCTTTCTTTCTTAAACAAGTGTTCATCGACCATTGTGTTAAGTTGCTTCTAGTAACAGTTTAGTGTTATGTGCATTAAGCCGGCAATGCAATATTTTGAATTAGTTTGGGTTAGTCTTGGTTGTTGCTAAAATAGAGGAAATAATGGAGATGCACACGTTTTGAGTAGTTCCCTAGTTATTAGGAGTAGTAGTTTCTTTCTATATATAATTGTGTTATTTTGAGAAATGGATATGAGAAAATTGTCCCAACTCTCCCTCTGCATTCTTCTACTTTCTCTCTTATTTCTTGGCTATTGGAACAACCGTTGATGCCACCATATCAGTGGTATCAGAGGGGTCCTGATCCGATGGAGACACATAAATAATCTTTTGACCATTTCCAGCAAAGTACTAATGAGGCGCTTGAAAAACTTACTATTATGTTCCACCAATTGATGACTGATGTCCAGACCATTAAAGAGAAGGATATAGCCTCACATTTTGGGTCCGGCCAAGGTAACAACATTGGAAAGGAAACAAAACCTTACCTGAAGAGTCATTTTCCCCAATTCAGTGGTGATGATCCTACGGGGTGGGTCAACCAGGCTGAAAAATATTTTTTCGTTCCAAAATGTAACAGATGGTGACCGCGTCAGCTTGTCTTTATTTCATCTTGACGACATCGCCTTACAGTGGCACAAATAGTTTGCAAAGATAAGGGGCCGATGACATGGGCAGAGTTTACCAAGGCACTGTTGATTAGGTTTGGGCCGACGGAGTATGATGATCCTTCGGAGTCCTTACACTGGCTCAAGATGAAGTGTATCTTTGGTGGCCTTTGCCGTTATGGACATCCACCTCTACCTATTCAATGAAGAAATTCTTTAAAAAGTACCTACAAAAAATATATGAGTAAATATCTCTTATCATCTTCTCAAAATTATGGAGAATCCCATGTTTTCCTTCTCCTGGGGATTCCATGTTTTCCTTGGCGAGGACAAGCCTTTTGCCATGGCCAAGCCCTTTCCATACCTTGAGCAAGGCAAGCTTCTTTTGCTTAAACTACACATATTTTGTACCTTAAAACATAATTATTTATTTTTACCCCAATTTGAACTAAAATGACCCTCTTGAGGGGGGAAGATGCACTACCAAATTTTAGCTATAACACTACATCAAATTATAATTATAAATATATGAACAAATTTTGAACATTAAAATCTTCAAATTTTAATATCAAAGTAAATTTTTTAAATAAATAAATATTATAATGACTAGTTTTAAAACAAATATTAATATTTTTACAGATCCGTACTTATATGTAAATAAAATAAATATCTTCAATTTTTTCAGGTAAATATAAAAATTTATTTTATCCTTATAACTTAAGGAATATAGTTTTTTTAAATGTAACAAATAATTTTTTGTTTAAAAAAACAAGAAAGAAAAAAAGTTGTCAGATTTATGGAAAATTCTATCAAATTAGTTGTTACACTAAATTTAAAAATCTATTAAATGTATTTCGGTAAATATAAATATTTAGAATTTGGAGACGAAGATCATTAGGGCATGAAAATACAAAATTATAACCGACAATTTTATTTAATACAAACATGCACAAGTATAAATAATTTTGAAAATTCTAGTCTTGAATAATAATGAAATTTAATTTTAGTTACTATTACCAATGTTAACCTCAACAATTAAAATTATATTACAGTAAACAAAAAAATACATCAATAATTTTAATATGTGAAAATATAATAATTTAATATTAAAAAAATTATAAATAAATAAAATTTAGAATAGAGAATATAAATTTTATTTTAAATAGATGATGAACAAATCTTGCTAAGGAAATAGTAAGTTTAAGAATACAAGATAGAACTGTAGGTAAATTTATTTGTTCTTTTTGAGTGAATGGGCCAATAACATCACAAAAGAGCCCAACTTATAACACATCCTAATTCTTATTAGTATACCAGCCCTACTTGAGTAAAGTTCTATGGAGTCCACCTTTAATTGGAGTCCTCGGAGTCCATATATGTTCTGCAAGTAAAATATAGCTTAAAATATTGCAAAACATATTATTTTTCGACAAAATCACTATTCCATCAAAAATCTTGTAGATTGCATACATTTTACAAGCAGAACATTGCAAAAATATATATTCTACAAAACATGTTTAGTTTGCAGAACATAAATGTTCATGTTGCAGAACATATTGCAGAACATACATATTGTACCGTAAATATATGAGATTTGCATGATTTTGTTGAAGTTATGCTATTTGTGTAACATGTTTTGCAAAATAACACGTTTTACAATATATTTTATTTGCAGAACGTAGATGGACTCCGAGGACTCCGATAAAAAGGTGGACTCCATAGAACTCAGCCCTACTTACCTAATCTTAATCTAAACACAATATATTTTAAATTGGACCTAACATCTAATTCCAACAAGCAACTCAAAACCCTAAATTTTTTCACAATATGGTTTTCTCCTGTATATGGAGCCTCATTTCAACCCAGCCCTAAAAAATCTTCATTTCAATACACTAATCCTCTCGTAAATGGCTTGTGGAGCACAACTACTACAATTTCTGGTTCATTACCCAATTTTGTGATAAATCCCAGGATTGTTTACATCTTATATATTGATAAACGTGTCTTATTAAGTGTGAATTACAATATAATCTTCTAATCCTTTAAAAGTTGTTCATTGATGCACTAATAATTTTGTGTTCCCTCATCACTAATCTTACCTTTAGAAGGTATATATTTTCCCATCTTGATCTAGAAGTCAGGTAATAAAAAAAGTTAATAAGAACCTAACTTATTATATGAGTTAGTGAGAATTGAAAGTAATCACCACTTTTTATATATTGTTATGAAACTTTTGTAATGCTTAATTTCTTATATTCACTAAATATATGAGGTTCCACATCTAGATGATACCAATTTTAATTTTTTGCTTCTTCGTGTTTGTCATGTTGTAATGGTTATAATGAATTTTTTTAATAAACTAAAGTTTATAGAAACCATGAGAAATTTCCTAACAAGAATTGTACAACCTAGTACTTTGTAGATTTTTCTCAAATTTTTTATTAAGTAAAGGAAATTCATGGCCGAAATTGATTATGTGAATTATTAAGGATAAGCCATGCCTAAACTTATGTATTGAATTCATTCTATGGATAATGTTCAAAACTAGATGAATAATATGCCTACAATTGTGGTGTGGCCATATATAGTTAGATTAGTTTTCTGTGTGAATACTATCAAGTTATTTATCCTCTTTTAGACAATTCCCTTATGAAAAATTAATCTTGATTCATATATAATTTTGTTTTCAAGATATTGATTGAATGTGATTCAAAACTTAGTTGATTTTGGTGTTATAAACCACCTTAAAAACATTACCTTGTAATAAACTAATCCAATTTTTTTAGTCTATTTCATTCTTATTTTCATTCACTATTGATTTATATGGTAAAAAAATTAGCATGTTTTTCTATCTGTACTTTCATGTTTGACTCGCTTCTTGACTACTCGTGTTCTGATGGGTTTCATTCTCCACCTTAACTGAAAAACAATGTGAATAACAATAAAGGGGGTGAGCCAAAATTGCTCAACAAGCATGCAACAATATATATATAGTGTAAAGAAAGAAGAATAAATGAACCGGTAATTGTCTAGTTTGAACAACCATCTATTTCTATAAAGAATAATAAATGCCATTGCTAGCGAGCGCCAAATGAACGAGACTGGAAACAAGAACCAACATATGCACTATACCTGCTGATCAGTCAATATATACAGTGCATATCTATACCCAAGTGCATACACCCAACCGACATAAGGGTACCTAGGCAACTATGGCCTCATAATCAAGGGTTCGGTTAATAACCGGCCCACATCGTAACCATCCAGTCCATAGCTTAGTATCCGGAATAATCAGTATACTTGTGATGTATCCCAACATCAGGATATATCAGAGTATATATAAGTAAGGGTATCAACATTGGAATATGAATAGGGGATTCAATAAATTGGGAGAAATCAAGAACCGATATGAAATAGAACAAGAACTAATAACTGTGTATCAGTATATGTGAACAAGAATTATCAAAGTGTAATTGGTATAGAAAGTGGGGTATATTTCACTATTATGATCTTAGAATAGGGAAAAAAACTTATCTGGCATGCACTTCACCTCGTATGATTCACTGCCTTCTGTCTCTGGCCTGATTCGCCTTAGTGGTATTTAATTTATCATGGGAAGACATTCGTTTAGATAACTAACTTCATACGTGTATCTCGAATTGATACCATGTACCCCTATTTGTCTACCCATACGATTCTCTCAGACTCGCACATAAAATATAACACATAAGGTTCACATAATCACGTAAAACATATAGCACATAAAGCACATAATTGACTTCGGGCTCATAATTATCCTAAGAATCGATACTAGGCTTATACTTATACTAAGAAACACTATCTGGTTCGATTTACAATTCCTTGGGATTTATTGGACTCGATTCGACCCCTATTAGGGCCTATAACCAATTAACTACTATAAGACAACTCGCTTCTGAAAGAAATTATGATTTATAGTTATTTTTAATGGATTTGTTTCATTTTTCTAAGTCTAAGGGTCTTCGTTTCACTCGAATCGGACTAATAGTTTAATTACTATGCCATAAACAAGATTTAATTAATTACAAGCCAATTCTAATTAATTAATCACAATAAATTAAACCTTCATTATATTTTTAAATCATTATTTAGTATTTATTGTAATTTAAATTAATTAATCCTTAATTATTAGAATTAATTACAACTTATTACAATTTATTACCAATTATGTGATTTAATCAACTATTTACAAATAATTATTCAATACAAATAACTATAATGACATTCTTCGAAGAAATAAACTATCGCTCAAATAATAATCCAACTTATCGATCAACTACTCGTACAACTACGAGTTACTCACATTATTCGACTAATTATCGAATTATTATTCATATCATTCGATATATTTTTAACCTTATTTATTACTTAATTATTAAATAATAAATAAATAAATAAATAATTAATTAATTAATTAATAAATTTTGAATTTCTAAATTAATAAAATAATTTAGAAATTAATTATAATATTTTTCAGAATTTAAAACTAATTTTTAATAGATTTTTAGAATTTATAAAACTGATTTTGATTTACTAAAATATAAATAAATAATTAATAAATCAAAAATAGAAACAGGGAATTGATTTTCTGGGTTTTCAGGATAAAACCCGTCTCGTTTCCCGGGTTGAAACCAGATCGACTCCAGAACCCGACACCGGCGACATTTTCCGACGAGGAAAAATGACGACCAACCACAATAAAACCGCGGTTTTTAGTCTCGTTTCGTTCAACAATTAAGCCCAACGATTTTCCCTGTCTTTCTCCTCCTTCCTCCATCGTCCCCAACGTCGGGAACCTCGCGAACAGCGGCGGTGGTGTCGTTTCCGGCGACGCTAAAACGGAACCCAACAGACACAAAACCGGTACCATTTGAACGAGGATTCAACGATCTACAATCCTCTAACAACAGAATCATTCAACAATTATCAAATCATCAAACCCGAATTCGAAGAAATAAACCCGAAATTTCAAATCAAAATCAATTAAACTAAAGATATACTAATTGATAACAAAATTGAATAGAGAATGAAAAGAGCTTCACAACGGACACTTACATGTTCGATTTGGTTAACAGAATCACCTTCAAAATCAGATTTGATTCCAAGAACTCCAAATCCTAATTTCAGAGAATTGGGGATTTTCTTGAATTTTCTGATTTTTTTTATGATTAAATAACTAATTAATTATCAATAAATCAGCTATTTATATTTATGAAAATAATACCCCTAAATATTTGGCCCTAATTTTTATAATTTTTGGGCATTAGTAATGAATTTTTAAATATCCATTAAATACAAAATAAATGTAAAAAATTCCTCAAAATTATGAATATTAAAAAAATGCAAAAAAATGATGTTTGATAATTTCATGATCATACAAAAGTAAAAATATGATTTTTGTGGGGGTTTTGACTCCCGAAGGGGTCTGAAAAAGTCATTTTTCGCGAAAGAGGTAAATTTGTAAAACGTCTAGATGTTCAGAATGTCGATGTGGTATAGGCCATACTTGGCAAAATAGGGCCAATAATTTTGTTTGAAATACGGGCTTTTAAAATACTGTTTGAGCTGTACGGATTATGATATAAAGCCTATAACTTATAATAAAACACTCAATAAATACCCGAAACACATTCCGATCACAACAGAAAACACGTAGCACATAGCAGTTAGGGTTTTATGACTCAACACACTTAATCACAAAATAATACACATAATTATCTTTATTAGAATATAATATAAACGTAATTTCTCGGTCGTTACAACACCCATCAGAAGTAGTTCATCTAAAATCTAGATTTCTTCAGTTCTATCATAAACCCTATATAGCAATAGAAAATTTTTGGGGTCGCTGAAATATCTTGATGTCTGAGAGTCATATCCGATACTTTTATTCTTAAGGAACAAATTAGTCAAAGAGTTCGGTGTATGATGTGACAACATCTCCGTCTCAATTTCTTCCTGTGTGCTATTTTTTGAATCGACAATGACGAATGTGTCAAAGAAACGATTAACTTTCACCTCAGAACACTACGAGTTCCACCTCTTTTCTTCCACGAACACAATATCTTGACTGAGATGTAGCATCCCCATATTTGGGCTCTATAACCCATTATCCCTCTTTCCAGGTTCCTTTCTTATATAAATCATAGCCACACTTCTGGCATCATGTTTTTCCATACCAACATTTGAAACCTTGATAAGTGTAAAACATCTGAAAATAAGTAGATGAACGAATTTAGGCTTAGTACATGTCCAGGCTACTAGGAAGTCTCTCCAGTCAATACCTTTATTGGTAGATTGTTTAAAACATAAACCAAATGCCTCAAAGCTATCCACACACATAACTGATAGATTTTTCTCTTTTCTAAAACTCCTAGTCAGTGAGATTACCATCATGTTTAGCCTTTCTATGGCCCCATTTTGTTGTGGAGTTTAGGGTGTAGTCAAATGTCCCTTTATACTAGCTTTTGTATAAAAAACTACAATGTCCTTCGTTGTGAACTCCCCATACATCTCTGACCTTAATATTTTAATTATATTATTTTATTCCTTTTCATCAAGTGCGCACTTCTAGTGCATGATCCTAAGTTTTTAATAAAAAAACCCACATTGCATGATTGTAATCATCGACCATAAAAAAATTATCTCTATTTCCATCCGAAGTGGGTAGAGTATAATATCACATAGATCATCATATATCAGTTCTAGCTTCTTTTCTTCCATAAATCATGAATGTATTTGAATGATTTTTCACTTGTTTTGATAAAACTAACTACTGCAGTTCGCCTTCGGTTGGAAAAGTTTTGGTAGACCTGTGTCATTCCCTTATTTGACATTGTGTTCAAAAATTAAAAATTCACACTACCTAATTTTGAGTGGCAAATCCATGTTAGGTCCTCTTCTTTTGACAACAAACACATAATTGCATTTTTAATGATAATTTTGTACAATGTATTTACTGACCTCAGTACCTATATTAATAATTTACCTCAATCATCATAAACCAATAAGTAATCTCTCGTTAGCACCACCTTGCTGCCATCATTTGGTAATTTCCCTAATTTATAATATTGTTGCACATCATTGGACCGTAATATACTTCTCTAAGTGTGTGTTCATCTCCAGTTTTACACTTGAATCTAATTGTACATTTTCCATCAATATTGACAGTAGACCCATCACCAAAATGAACCGTTTCAATACCGTTCTCATTTAATTCACTGAATTTTTCATGACGCCCAATAATATGATTGCTGGTGGTATTATCCAAATTTTACATATTTGTGTGTGACTCGATGTCTCCCTTATGGACAAAACTTGGAACCACCTTGTTTATTTAATGATACAATGTCACCTCCATGTTGATCACATCTAGTCAACAACAAAGTGGGTTCATCATCCTCAAATTGGTTGAGGTTGGACTCAAGCTCCTTACTTTTCTCATTTTTAAGTCATGGTTTCCCGCGCTTTGCTACATAGTGGCCATATATATTACAATTAAAAAGTTCATCGTACTACTATCATCAGTCGTGTTGACACTCTTGTTGGTTCCCTAATCCTTATTTTGTTGTTATTGATGACCTTTATCAACTCCGTTCGAGGGTTATTTCTTCTTCTCTCACAGAATCCATGACCACTTCTAGATCTTTGATTGTGGAATGATGTCACCCCAATTTTATTTGTCCACTTTTCCAATTCTTCCTATAAGAGAAGATTTTATCCACCTGTACTCTCAAACTTTCACTTTATCCTCTCTTCAAGAGATTTGAAATGACCCACCAATTCCTCACCAATTCCTCACCAATTCCTCAATTTTCATTACATTTATATTTTCAAATTACTCGATATTTGATGCTATTTGGAAAAAATTATGAGGGAGCGCTCGTAAGATCTATCCCACTTTACTCCATTCTTCCATTATTTCCCGAAGTACCACTATGTTGATAAATATTCCCCTCACCTTGATGCAAAAATCATTTACTTACCTTGAGGGCAAGCCTTTTGCCTTGGCCCAAGGGCTTTCCTTACCTGGAGCAAGGCAAGCTTTTTTTGCTTAAACTACACATACTTCGCACCTTAAAACTTAATTATTTATTTTTACCCAAATTTGAACTAAAATGACCCTCTTGAGGGGGAAAATGCATTACAAAATTTTAACTATAACACTACATCAAATTATGGTTATAAATATATGAAGAAATTTTGAACATTAAAATCTTCAATTTTTAATATGAAAGTAAAATTTTTAAGTAAATAAATATTATTACGACTAGTTTAAAAAAATATTAATATTTTTACAGATCCTTACTTACATGTAAATAAAATAAATATCTTCAATTTTTTCATGTAATTATAAAAATTTATTTTATCCTTATAACTTAAGGAATATAGTTTTTTTAAACTTAAAAATTTATTTTTTGTTTAAAAAAAAGATAGAAAAAATAGTTGTCAGATTTATGGAAAATTCTATCAAATTAGTTCTTACATTAAATTTAAAATTCTATTAAATGTAATCAAGTAAATAGAAATAATTAGAATTTGGAGACGAATATCATGAGGGCATGAAAATACAAAATTATAACTAATAATTTCATTTAATACAAATTGAAAATGTTGTAGGGAACAAATTCAAAAATATATGCACAAGTATAAATAATTTTGAAAATTGCAGTCTTGAATAATATTGAAATTTAATTTTAGTTACAATTACCAATGTTAACCTCACCAATTAAAATTATTTTACAGTAAATGAAAAAATACATCAATAATTTTAATATGTGAAAATATAATAATTTAATATTAAAAAAATTATACATAAATAAAATATAAAATAGAGAGTATAAATTATAGTTTAAATAAATGATGAACAAATCTTGCTAAGGAAATAGTAAGTTTAAGAATACAAGAATTGAGTGTAGAAAGAACAGGAGTGTAGGTAAATTTATTTGTTCTTTTTGCCTTATGGGCCAATAACATCACAAAAGAGCCCAACTTACAACACATCCTAATTCTTTTTAGTATACTTTGGTAATCTTAAAATAAGCCCACTATATTTTAAATTGGATCTAACATCTAATTCCAACAAACAACTCAATACCCTAAATTTTTTCACAATATGGTTTTCTCCCGTATGTGGAGCCTCATTTCAATACACTAATCCTACGTAAAAGGCTTGTGCAGCAGAGCTAGGAGACTTTCTGGTTCATTACCCAATTTTGTGTTAAATCCTAGGTTTGTTTACATCTTATATATTGATAAAAGTGTCTTATTAAGTTTGAATTACAATATATTCTTGTAATCCTTTAAAAGTTGTTCATTGATGTACTAATAATTTTATGATCTCTCAACACTAATTTTACCTTTAGAAGGTATATGTTTTCCCATCTTGATCTAGAAGTCACGTAATAAGAACCCTTAACAAGAACCTAGCTTATTATATGAGTAAGTGAGAATTAAATGTAATCACCACTTTTTATATATAGTTATGAAACTTTTCTAATGCTTAATTTCTTATATTCATTAATGAGGTTCCATGTCTAGATGATACCAATTTTAAGTTTTTGCTTCTTTGTGTTTGTCATTTTGTAATGGTTATAATGGATTTTTTTAATAAACTAAAGTTTAGAGAAACCATCACAAATTTCCTAACAAGAATTATACAACCTAGTAATTTATACATTTTCCACAAAAATTTTTATTAAGTAAAGGAAATTAATGGCCGAAATTAATTATGTGAATCATTAAGTATAAGCCACGGCTAAACATATGTATTGAATTCATTTAGATGGATAATATGCAAACTAGATGAATAATATATAGATAGATCTAGACTTGTGGTGTGGCCATATATAGTTAGATTAGTTTTCTGTGTGAATACTATCAAGTTATTTATCCTGTTTGAGAGAATTCCCTTGTTAAAAATTAATCTTGATTCATGTATAACTTTGCTTTTTTCAGATATGGATTGAATGTGATTCAAAACTTAGTTGATTGGGGTGTTATAATTACCCTCTAATAAACTAATCCAATTTTTTTAGTCTGTTAAACTGATTTTAAACATTGTTTTTCAAAATTTCTTACATATGTTATAAAATTTTTCTATAGACAATGAAGAAAATGCTCGGGAAATTTACATTCCAAGTTTCACCAGTGTTGTGAAATTCATGCGGGTAATATACTTTCAAATTTATTTTATTGTAAAATATTTTATTCTTATTTTTCTTTACTATTCATTTTATATGGTATATTTTGTCTTCGCCTCTATAGTAAATGCACGCCTCTATATTTTGTCTTCGCCTTTATAGAAAACACATTGTAAAAAATTATCATTGAAAAGTGCAATTATGTGTCTGTTGTCAAAGGAAGAGGAGCTAACATGGGTACTCAAGATTGGGTCGTGTGAATTTTCAAGGTTTACGCAGAATGTCAAATAAGAGAATGGCGTGAGGTCTACGAAAACTTTTTCAACCGAAGGCGAACTGCGCTGGTTTTGTTGTCGAAATAAGTGAAATAATCATTCACATACATTCAAAATTTATGGGAGGAATGAAGTAGAACTGATACATGATGATCTATGTGGCCTGATATCTCCCCCAATTTTGGCCGTAAATAGGTATGTATTTTTTTATGGTCGATGATTACAATTGTGCATAAGAACGTAAACATGATAATACATAGCACTCAATATAGAAAAAATGTATATAATGCCACAGTAAGATTGTACCATATTTATTGTACCATATTTTGTTATAACTAATCTTTAAACACAATCGATATATACTATTGCTAGGAAAGATATCAGGTTGAGCGGAAATCCTGAGTGTCTCGTTTTGAAGTGTGCTTAATGTTTAGACCTCTTGAAGTATACTAAGTGTTTAGACCTCACTAATCAATTATGTGATGGGAAAAATAGTCCAGGAAGCTAGAAACATATATTCTTACAAATAATCATTACACAAGGGAATAAACAAAGGCCGAGTATGAATTCAAGTTGCCTCACTCAAGCGTAAATTTGCAGGAACAGGGCAAGAAGATATGACACTAAATAAAGTGTTATACCTGACATATATTTTATAGCTTTGACCTAAAGCTCGATGATTACGTACTTTGTCCTATAAACTAAACATAAGTCCCAAATCTCCTCGATTTGGGGTTGGGGTGTTACAATCTAGTATTGGAAACATTTTGAAGTTTAAGAAGTAGATGGATAATGAGTTTGATATGGTGCTTAACAGAAGCGGGCATACTACCTTGGTTTGGAGGTAAACCGAAAAAGGGTTCACAGAGATCAGGAAAATAGCTTACGGAAAAAAGATCTTGAAGAAGGCGAAAATGCTAACTTATAAACCAAATAGATATCATATAGATTCCAAAGTACATATAGAAAAAGTTGAAGGTGGTAAATTAATGGATTCCAACTTGTACAAAAGTATCATTGATGAGTTAAGGTGCCTTATACATACCCATTCATATATTTCATATTATATGGGGGTTTAAAGAAGGTATATGAATAGGCCTGCTAAGTTACACTACAATATTGTGTAGAGGATTTTACGCAACATCAAAGACACTCCTAAATATGGATGGTTTATGGGTATATATACAAGGAGATGGGAATTATATGGTAAGTGGCTACTCAGATAGTGATCATGCATGAAGCGTGCATGAACAAAAAATTACATCTCATATGGCATTCTACTTGAATAAAAATTCATAACATGAATGTCGGAGGAATAAATATGTGTTGCTTTGTCTTCGTGCGAGGCCGAATTCATGGCGGCAACGACAATAACCACACAAGGTATTTGGTTGCAAAACTTGTTCAAGTAGGTGATCGATTTGTCTAAAGGCCTTGTGATTATATATGTGGATATTTTACCGATAAAAATGGGTAAAATAATCATATATTTGCAAGGTACATGCTGTCTGCCGACAACTTCAAGAGGTGCCTCATGGCATGGCTCCATCTTTTGTCCGGCTAGGTTCATCTTGGTATACGTCCGATAAATAAAGATATTGACCAAACTCATTCCGTCGACTAAAGCTTTCTATATCTTATTTTTCTCGATGACAGGGTGGATTACCAGCGAATATGCATGGGGGTATATGACATTCTCGTAGTTCCTCTTTGATGAAGAAAAGAGATACAGTCTATCTAGCAGGGCTAAAGTGGTATTAAATATAAACTTGATGAGCGTACCATTTCCTGGAATTTATACTTTTAAGTCTGAGGATGCTTCCTCCCGAAATTATCTTCACCTCCCCCGATATCTCTCTTCTGGTTATCTGTTCCTTATCTCAGAACTTTTATAAATTCATTGAGTTCTCCGGCCTTGATCATTTTTTCAATGGACCACTTCAATTAAAAATATTCATCAGTATAATGCCCCATTATCCTCATGATTGTCATAGTACTTATCGGTATTCTTCTTGTGGTCGGCCATTTTATATTCGCTGGTTGGATGAACCGTGGTTCGCCTTTGATTTCACAGAAAATTTCGAAGATCAACGCGTTAAGTGGTGTAAACAAAGTCAATTCTCTATAACTTTGCCTTTGCATATCTCGATATATTTCCTTCTTATCAATAACCCTATGACCGTTCCTTCAGTCTTTGTTGGATCCTCGTGAGTATTCGTAGTGACATGACTGTTAGTTGCAGTTATCTCTTTGGGGCTCCTTGTATCCCTCAAAAATCTCTATCATCCTTCGAATGTTCTCACCTCTTAAATATATATCATTCATGCACTTTGGGCATAATCATAAAGAGACGACATGAGCATTTTACCTTTGATTGGGTCCAGTCTAGTGGTTAGATATACCATGACTTTAGTCTTGTTCAAATTAGTGATCATACTAGCTTCCTCCTTAAGTCTGGCTAGGTAGTCGCCTAGAGACTCGCTCGGTGTCTTTTTCCCTTCGGAATAGGTGTGAGTAATGCCTTATAAATTTCCCCTTCAATTTCTCATAGGTTTGGATCGAACGTGGGTGAAGTCACTTATACTTCAATGATGCCCCCTTCAGATAGTCTTAAACATCTTACATAGCATTGTCTAGTTGTGGCTCATACCAGTCACTTACAACTCATATTTGTTATAATGGTCTTCGAGATCTCCCCTCCCATTGAACTCGGTCATCTTCTGGAATTACTTTTCTTCACCCGGTGTAGGTCGATAGGCTTCAATCTCTTCAAGAACCACGGGTTCATGACTAATCTTTTTGTCCTTAAACAAGGCTTTCTCCAATCTTTTCGAGAGTCGTCTTCCTCTTCATCCTTTTTGGAGTCTATAGTCAATACGGCCTTTGTCCTCCTTCTCCCATGGTGTAAGTCAGAGTCCACGGACTTATCTTTCTCAACCTAGGCTTATTTCTCTTTTCGAGAACTCTTGGCCTCTTCAGTTTCTTCTACTGAGGCTCATAGCACTTTTACCGCCAATTCTAGATCTTCGCTTCATAGTTTTATCGCTTTGAGTTTCAAAGCATCGGCTCCCATTTTTTGTATTTTACCTGCTCTACTTCTTCCCATTATTTCGATTTTCCCCTTTGTCTAGCAACCATCTCAGCCCTCAATTTCTTCAACTTCCCCTGTTCTTCAGGATTTGGAAAGATGTCGACTTCTTCATCAAAATTAGCTTCCAAGTTCCGAGAGGTGACCAAAGGGTGTTTTCAGCGGTTTATTTTCTAATCAAGAAACCTAGGAGGGCCTTGTTCATCATTGCTTGTTGTCATCGTCTTAGATCTCAGAACTTACTCTCATATTCCCATAAACGGCGCCAAATGTTGGAACCAAGTTTCTACTCGAACGATCTTCGGTTGGACCTGCAAGAAGAAGAATGTGAGGTTTTGACTCCCCGATTCACCTCCGGTGTGCGAATCAGTAATTGATCTTTTAGGTAAGATATGAATGTACAGGTAATTGTTGAATATATAATTGTAGATATGATTATGTAAGAAAATAGTAAACTTGGCCCAATATTTATACTAGGTATTGTCTACTCTTAGAGGTAAGTTGAGTGAACGCGGGAAGATCAAGGATAACAAGGTATATCCGCCCGTTACTTCCCATTTGGACGTGCTGATTTTATAGCATCTTCGGCTTCCTTCGCACTGGGATTCGAATTAAACATACTTTAGGTTAACATATAGTAAATTGTTTATCAAAACAGGCTCCAAAAATGAAAATATACCTCCACTTCAGAAAATATTTACAAACTTTCTTCTCAACCTGCTGCAAAGAAATAAGTGAAAGAAACATTATTAGTTCATCTAACTTTAATAGCTTAGAGTCTTTAACAATAAACATGTATACCATAACTAAGTGAAATATAATGTTTTACAAATTAAACACCTTACGAAATGTACATATTATGTAATCAAATTAAATAAAATACTATCATTGTAAAATACATCTTATGTGAAATTAATAAATTCACTAACCATATAATTTGGATATTTTTTAAATTTACAACCCGTCGGGGTAAACAAGTACTAGTTTTAAATATTTTTTTAAAATATTTTTTTGAATTAAAGTTAATATTTATACTTTTATTGAGAAAAAGAAATTCGAAAAATAATTTGTGAACGTGTCATTTTTATTTATTTTACAATAATAATGGATTTGTATTTTGGTAAGTATTTGACAAAACAATGTCTTTATGTGTACTTTTCAACCTTTTTGTGCTTATCACAAAATTTGTTAGAAAATGTGTCTATTAGAATTTTTTTTGTTAAAAAGCAAGTTTATAAACATAAGCATGGTTTTCAATAATAAATTTACATTAGAATTGAAAATCTTAAAAATATTCATTATAACATTGTTAAAGTACATATGGTCGCATGGATATATGGTATATATAGTGTTATTTTTTCATTTCAAATAAAATAGACTAAGAATTAAATAAAAATCAACAATTATTTTATCCTTTATTTTAATTCTTATATTTAAATAAACAAAGTGAAATTAGTAAATATTTTTACAAAGTGCATCATTTTTTTTATATGTAAAACTTGTTTGTCAAAAACTTTGTATCCTATCCCTATGAAATTGAATTTGATTTAATGTTGTTATGTAAATATTAATTTATAAATGAAAATTAATTTGTGCATTATAGTGAAAAACTTTTTAGACTTGAATCTACTCTAGTTGTACTTATACTATTGTTAGTTGAGGTTAGTAGGTAATTTATATATAATCTCATTAAAAAAAAATTAAATATTTTTGGGAAAATGTAATTTTCAAGTTAAATTTTTTTATACAATGCTTACCACGTGATTTTTAGAAATTCATTTTATTTACAATATAAAATAAATTAGAGTAATATGTTTTTACATGTATGCTTGTACATCATCATCCAATTAATTTATATAATACATGGAGCACACTTTGTTAAATCAGATTTGTGTAAACTAGGAAAAAAAATTGAAATTTCTAATATGAAATTGATACTAAAATTAGAAAAATAATTTAAACTATATTTGGCCTATTTTGTATATATGGGAAGCTACTCTAAGTATTATGTGTTAACCTAATAACACACTAAGTTAACTTATATTGGGAGCTTTCCATGTCAGGAAGCTCCCTAACAACTATTGAACTTCATTTCACCAAACACAAGTTTAAAAATGAGTTTTTTTACTTCAAGAAGATGTAGGCTTATTTGGGAAAAATTGCAGGATTGTAAGAACTTATAGTTTTAATACATGAACACGTTGCCTCACAATTTTCAACCATAACCATTGGGAAAAGAGTTGTTATTTTTCTTGAATCCAATAGTAATATTGTTCACTGTGGAATTGGTGCTCTTAATTAACTGGTCCAATTGGTGGCACCAGTAGTAATCTTAAAACTTGAATTGGTGGTGTCATTGTTGGTGGTCAAGTTGTGCTAACTTAAGTAGTGTCATTCGTCGCAACTTTAATAATGGCATCAATGGTGGTAGGATTAGTGGTATATTGGGTAGTCCTAGTAGTGACATTGGTGATAGCATGTCTAGCATCTTTAGTGGTTACATTAGTGGCACTAGAAGTGGTAATAATTGAAGTGGATTTAGTTGTATTGATGGTGGCATTGGTCGTGGTGCTCTAATTAGTGCAATTGGTGGCATTGGAAGTAGCAATCTTAGTAGGGAAATTGGTGATTGTATTGTTGGTGTTAGTGTTGAAGTTCATACTAACTTAAGCAGTTCCATTGATGGCCACTTTAACTATGGCATTAGAGGTGGTAGCATTGATGGTATATTTGTTAGTCTTAGTAGTGGCATTGGTGGTAGCATTGCTATTACCTTTAGTGGTGGAATTGGTGATATATTGGTTACTCTTAGTAATGGCATTGGTGGTAGCGTTTCTTGTAGCTTTATAAGTGCTATTGGTGGTTGCTTTAGTGGTAGCATTGGTAGTATATTGTTTAGTCTTATTAGTGGCATTGGTAGTAGCATTGATAGTAGCTTAACTTGTGATTGGTGGTGGAATGGGTGGTAGCATTATTGGTACCATAGGTTATATACTGGGTAATATTAGTAGTGGAAATGGTAGTGGCATGGTTCATAGCTTTAGTTGTGGCACTGGCGGTGCAAGTGGTAGCATTGATACTGGTGGATTTAGTATTGGTTGTAGTTTTAGTTATGGCCTTGGTGGAAGTAGCTTACTTAGTAGCATTCGGGGTGCTGGTGGTGATATTGGCATTAACTTTAGTAGTAGTAAAATTGGTTGTGGCGGTGGTAACTTTGGTAGTGATTTTAAATAGTATTGTTACAGACGAAATTAATGGTACTCGAATGATCACGAATAATGCATATAATTATACTAGTGTCATTGGATGTATTAGCATCGGTACTGGTGAAAACCTTGATCGGTGTGTCATCGATGGTAGTGCTATCAATATCAATAGGGTTGCTGGTGACATTAATCGGCGTTACAGTGTTGACCAACTACCTTCACATCGGCATAAACATCAGCATTATTTTTAATTTTGTTACTGGTCCCACTTTTACATATCAATGGATGAACCCATGTTCGGAATGAGATTTCTTACTTACAAGAGATGTACTTCCTAAAAGTGGCTCATGATCTCACAGAAGTTCAGAAGACTTAGAATCTTTACTCATCCTAAAGATGTCTCAGCTCATACAAAATTGTAAAACAAAATCCATTTTTTGATTAGTAATTAGATATGGAGGTACTATTAGAAAAAATGGATTTTGTTGTATAATTATGTACGAGCCGAAATATTTTTAGAGTGAGAAAAGAGTCTATGTATTGTGAACTCATTTGAAATCCTAAGCCGCTTTTGGGAAGTACATCTCAGGCAATTCAAAAATCCCAATCATAATACGAGTTCATCCATTGATCTGTAAAAGTGGGAAAAATAATAAAATTAAAAATTATGTTGATGTTTATGCGGATGTGCAGGTAGTTAATCAATACTATAAGGTAGATTAATGTCATCGCATTAATATCACTAACGCCCCAACTGATATTGATAGCACTACCACCATTTTCAGAGTTATCAAGGTTTTCACCACTACCAATGTTAATACAACCAATGACACTAGTATAATTATATGCATTATCCCTGATCACTCGGGTACCATTAATTTCATTAACATCATTACTATTTGAAACAACTACAAAAATAAAAACCAAAGTTACCTCGCCACAACCAATGTTATTATCACTAAAGTTAGTGCCAATATCACCACTAGCACCCCGAATTCTACTAAGTAACTTGCTTACACCAAAGCCATAACTAAACTACCACCACCAATACTAAATCCACCAATATCGAGGCTACCACTAGCACCGCCAGTGCCACAACTAAAGCAACGAGCCATGCCACCACCATTGTCACTATTAATATTATCCAATATATAACCAATTCTACCAATAAAGCTACCAGCCATGCCACCAGTTAAGCTACCAACAATGCCACTACCAATGCCACTACTAAGACTAACCAATATACCACCAATGCTACCACTAAAGCAACCAGCCATGCCACCACCAATTCCACAAACAAAGCTACAAGCAACACTACCCCCAATGCCACTACTAAGACTAACCATTATATCATCAATGTTACCACTAAAGTAACCACCCATGCCACCACCGATGCCACCAATAAAGCTACCACCAATGCTACCACCTATGCCACTACTAAGACTAACCAATTACCACCATTTCTACAACCTCTAATGCCATAATTAAAGTGACTATCAATGGAACTGCTTATGTTAGCATGAATTTTAACACTAACACCAACAATACCACCACCAATTCTCCTACTAAGATTACTGCTTCCAATGCCACCAATTACACTAATAAGAGCACCACAACAAATGGAACCATCAATATCACTAAATTCACTACAATTATTACCACTTGTAGTGCCACCAATGTAATCAGTAAAGATGTTAGACATGCTACCACCAATGTCACTACTAAGACTACCTAATATACCACTAATGCTACCAAAACTGTTGTCATTATTACAGTTGCCACCAATGACACTACTTAAGTTAGCACGAACTTCACTATCAATAATGCCACCTCCAATTCAACTTCTAAGATTAGGGCCACTACTGCCACCAATTGGAGGAGTAAATTACCACCACTAGTGTCACACCTAAATATATTACTATTGGACTCAATAAAAATAACAACTTTTTTCCAATAGTAATCATTCTATAGCCATTTACTATTGGACTCAATAAAAATAACAACTTTTTTCCAATAGTTATCCATCTATAGCCATTACATCAGCAGCTGATTTAGTGTGGATGAAAATGGCCAGGCAACCTATTCTTGTATTGAAAATATAAGTAAATTTAGTGTGTTATTAGGTTAACACATAATACTTTAGAGTAGCTTGTCATATATATATATATATATATATTATAAAATAATCCCAATATAGTTTAAATTATTTTTTTAATTTTAGTATGAATTTCATAAGATAAATTTTGATTTTTTTTCTATATTTTAAAAATCTGATTTAACAAGCATATATGTAAATAAATATTACTCTAATTTATTTTGTATAGGAAATGAAATTAGATTTTTAAAATTAGGTGGTAAGTATTCTATAAAAACGTTTAATTAAAAATTATATTTTCTCCAAAAATTAAATTTTATTTTATAAAATGATATACAAATTTCCTACTAACCCCAAATAACAATAATATAAGTACTAAATAACTAAAAATAATAAAATAGTACTACAAAAGATCAAAAATATAAAACCCTTTAGTATTATGCGCAAATTAATTGTCATAAACAAATTAATATTTATATAACAACAATTAATCAAGTTCAATTTCTAAACCTATAAGGTACAAAATTTTTGACAAACAAATTATACATATTAGGAAACTGATGCAGTTTTTAAAAATATTTACTAATTACACTTCATTTATTTAAACATAAGAATTAAAATAAATTATAAAATTATTGTTGATTTTTATTTAGTTCTTAGTGTATATGATTTGAAATTATAAAAATGACCTAAAATTGTGGGTAACACTACATATACCATGTACTATGAGTATATAAGTTGTTTGGCTTAGCCATATGTACTTTGACATAGTTATAATGAATATTTTTTATGATTTTCTATTGTAATGTAAATTTATTATTGAAATTTATCCTTATATTTATAAACTTGCTTTTTTACTAACAAATTTTCACTAAACACTTTTTCTAAATAAAATTGTGACAAGCACAAAAAGGCTGAGAACTACATAAAGACACTATTTTATCAAATTCTTTCCAAAATTCAAGTCCATTATTATTGCAAAATGAATAAAGATGATAGTTCATAAATTATTTTAAGAGTTTTCTTTTTTTGAATAAAAGTATAAACTAGTACTTGTTTGTCCCAGTGATTTGTAAATTAAAAAAATATCCATATTATATGATTAATAGAGTCATTAATTTCATGGTAAGATGTATTTTAGAATGTTTGTATTTTATTTTATTTGATTATATAATATGTATATTTTGTTAGGTGTTTAATTTATAAAACATTAAATTTTACTTAGTTATGGTATATGTGTTTATTTTTTAAGACGCTAGGCTATTAAAGTTAGATGCACTAATAATGTTTCTTGCACTTGTTTATTTGCACCAGGTTGAGAAGAAAGTGTGTGAATATTTTCTCAAATGGAGGTACTTTTCCATTGTTGGAGGTTAGTATAGATAAACAGTTATGGGCCAATGACTCAAAAGCCCATAGATGTTAATGCCTAGTATGTTTAATTGGAAGCCGAGTGCCAAACAATCAGCAAAAGCTATAGAATAAGGACAAATCGGAAGTAACTGACAGATATGCCACTTTCTACTTAATCTTCCTGGGTTCAAGTCAACTGACCACTAAGAGTCGCTACGTAGTATAAAGATTGTTTCAAGTTTGCTATTTTGATACACAATCATATATACAATTACTAAGTTCTTCAACTCTTACAATTTCCCTTAATTTTTATTTTTTGGAGACTAAATTTTTAGTATGATTTTAGTTTTCATTTTTGTTATGTAGCCCGCGCTCCAAGATGCTAGATATGTTTGATTTATTTCAAAGTCCTGGTGAATAAGCTGCTTTACAAGATGATTTGTGGTATATATCATTTGCTGGTCTGCTCTTCTGCTCCATTTATATATGTTGAAATCTCTATATATTTGTGTGCAGATATTTATTATTTTTAAATTTTTATTTCAGTAATATTTTCTCAATTTTGTATGTCAGTCCACTTAATTTGTAAATTGAAATTTTTATAATCTTGTGTAAATTGAATTTTGGTGGTGCTTTTGTTTCTATATGGATTAAATCATCATACATATTGAATTAAATAATCAATAAATATAGAGTATTTATTTAGTTTGTACTTTAGGTAGATTTTACTTAAAGTTAGCTTTTAAAAATGAGACTTTGGATTATTTAAATTTTATTTTGGTTTATATTTGAATGTTATTTTTGTGTATGTGTGTAATCAATGAAAGCTAAGTAGATTTTTTTATTTATGTTAGTGTTTAAATTTTAATACACACTCCACATTTTAAATGAAGGTTAATTCTTTTATCTTTGTTTATGTTAAACCATTGTGGTATATTAAGATATGATAAATAATCGGTGTTAAATATAAAACTCTGTACTAGTAATATGGTATTGTGCTCCAAGTCGATGTTTTTAGGTGAAGGGCAGGTTCAGATACAACATGAGCAACAACAAAATATGGGATTTCACGGTCTCAATCCACATGTTGCTTATTGTTGCTGGTGGCCTTGGAGCTTTAATGGGTGGTGCTGGTCGAGGCCTATTTATCGGTCAACGGTCTATGCATTATGCTCTGGTAGGTTTGTTTCCGTAATTTGATTTGTCATTGTTTTCTATAGTTATATTAGGTTTTTTGGGTATGTCAACAGTTATAGTTCATTTAGTTTATTTTATTGTATTGTTATGATCATATGTTTAGTGTTGTATACATGGTTTTTAAAAGTTTTAACACTGGTGTGTGATACTAAAGAAATATTTTTAACTTATATCTTTAATTATACAATTGTAATGTCTAGTTCATTGTTGGGTGATCAAATATTATTTACATGATATCAAGTCAACAAGTCTGCTCTTCCACTTGTTAATTTGACGATTATTTTGTAAAAAGTTTGCGCCAGTGCATAAAAATAACATAAATTCAGACAAATTGCCCGAAATAGATTAAACGGCCCGAATTAGAACATTAAAAAAATATTCTATCTTTGTTTATGTTAAAGGATTGTGGTATATTAAAATTTGATAAAGAATAAGTGTTAATTACAAAACTGAAGACCGACCTACTCTCTACTAGTAATATGGTATTGTGGGTTTGTTATGTAGTCCATGTTCATGATCATATATTTCTCAACAGTTCTTGGTTGCTAAAGCTAATTGGATTTTTGGGCTCATAGGGGATTACTCTTATTACATTATTTTCCTATATCAATGGAGGCATCAGCTGCACCTGTTATTATTTTATCGTAATCTTTTCTATCTTCGGCATTGCATAAGGCATTAGTTTAATTCATGCCTTTGTTATTGTAGATTTAAAAAATCTTAAATTTTTGTGGACATCTCGTTCTTGATAGAGTATATATTTATGTATATTTTAAAGGATTTTATTCTCATATTTATAATATTATATTATTAATTGTATATTATTAATAAGAGTTTAATATTTTATGATAGAAAATAAAGAATTCCCAACTTTAGATGGAATTAGGCTTATTTGGACTTATTGGGATTTATTGGGCTACACGCGCATACATCACTGTTTGGGCGTTAACTTGAGTTCTAGACATCAGAATTGGGAGATCTTACCGCCCATACGAATCTAATAGAATTATCTACGGTTTAGAAGTGGTCCAACATAAAGAATCCAATTGGAACAGCCCAGAATCAAGCCTGAAAGATACAAATTTTACATCAAAGTCCAATTTATTTTGGGAAAAGCATTGAAACTCTTTATTATATATTAGGTTTTATATATTGTATACAAAAAACCATAACATAACATAGTATAGAATAAAGTTAGTCGTATTCTTGAGAGAAGGGATAGAAGCATCTTGAGAGGGAGATTGGAAGAAGGAGTGAATGGATTCACCTAGATTCCAAAGAAACTTTAAAGTTATATTCTTCGTGCATCAATTCTTAAATTTATGGTTTGCGTTCCTAATATACATTTTGTTTATCATACCATGAGTATTTAATTCATTAATCCAAGAGTTTGGTCGTATTGAGTTGACTTAATATATGTGTTTGATTATATTGTGAATTTTTTATTATTGTTAAACTGTCATTGAACACTTTATACAATTAGAGGAGTACCTAAATTTTAATTGAATCTTTAGGAGTTATAACGAACCGGGAGAGGAGTTGTAATTCTAGTACATGATATAATAGATACAATTTAAGTATTAGATCAGGAGATTGATATGAGAATTGTGAAACTTATGATTCTAGGTTTTTAATAATCTATAATTGTATTTTGTATGGCAATGGGAATGGCGTTCAATGGATAGTTGTAGGCACTATAATCTACCTTAGGAGAGGATTTTATAAACCTTAGAAGGATTGTTTTTAACAAAAAAATAACACAAATTAGACATTCATGATAGCCGTTGAACAACCCTTATTCTTGGATTGTTTCTCTCATATATCTTATAAAACTTTTATTTATTTATTAGACTAAAATAATGAATAGTTAAAAAACCCACAAAATTAATATCCACACTTCTGAATTGTAAGAGAAAAAAGACTTGAAATTGGTGTTGATATCAGTCCTTCCCCGATAACGAACTTCTAAAAATACACTTCAACAAATTGGCTCCGCTGCCGAGGAAGGGAGCATATTGATTTTGAGTTATTTGTTTCTTGTAGTATGGATTTTTTTCTTTGTATATAGTTTCTTCCATCTTTTTGTTTTTCTTTGGTGTGTCTACAGGTTTCTTTAAGGTAGACAACGTAAAGTTTTGAGTTGAGGAGATGACATGAATAACAATTTTGATTGGGATAACGCTCAAGATTTCATAAATAATCAAGAATGATATCAAAGTTTTTATTCTTTTCAGGATTTTAATGTGTATCAAGTGAACTCGTTCAATTGTTACAACTCATATTATACTCCATACCCTTCTAGCACATATTTTTCATATGTATTCAACAGGTTGGTATAATGAGAATGCTAAAAAGAAATGTTTTATCAAGGAAGTTCAACTTATGAAGCATGATGGTTGTCTTCAAGTTCCTCCTTATGTCAATTTTCCAACGGTCCATGATTCTTGTTTAGCAATTGATGGTAATTTTGTTTTTGATGAGACTACTTGTTCAGTTGACTATAGTCCCATGTGTGATAATGATAATTTTGATGCAGTTGAAATTCTACCAATTTTAGAGAATGTTATTGAGTTTAAAAAATTGGTAGACGAGGTAAATAGCGATGAGTGTCCAATTAAAATTGGGGAAAAATTTAAGATTGATAAAATTAAAAGTCTTGCTTATGAATATAATGATCCAATTTGGGAAGAGTTTATGAGTCGCACTTATGATGATTATTATGATGACTTTTCTAGTTATTTTGATTTTTTGAGGTCTCTTATGCAAGTGAGGATCATAAAAATTTTCTTATATTTTTGTGGATCAAAGGTATGTTTGCACATTATAATTATATTAATGATTCATAGTTATGTGCATTTATTAACTTTTTCACCACATTGATAATGTTAGTTGCATGTACAAGTCAAGCTAATGACATTAAAGAAACGCTCCTAGGGAGACAACCTAAGATGTTAATTGTCAAATTATAGTCATAAATTAACCATAATTATGTATATCTATTAATATTAAGTTGTTGGATTGTGCAGATGAAAGAAAATTTAGTAATTTACAAAATCAGCAGCATTCTCAAGGCTTTTATCAGCATTCTGAAGGACTTTAGCAAAAGAGAAGCATTCTCAAGGCCTTTACCAGCATTCTCAAGGGCTTGACCCCTATTCAGTAGGCCTTGATCTCTTCTTCTTTTAAAAAAAAGTTTTATGTACATTATTTATGTTACTTGTTTATATATATATATATATTATGTACATTATTTATTAGTTTTATTATTCTTAGATTATTATTATTACTATTATTATTATTATTATTGTTATTTTATTACTTTTACATGTATTTGTACATTATTTTCTAGTTTACTAATACATATATTATGTAGACTTTTTTGTATATTTATATATGTATATATATATATAACTAATATGTAAAATATTACATACATTTATTTTTTTATTCAGATTTTTTTTCTTACGATACTATGTATAAGTAAAAATAACTAAACAAAAAAAAGGAACGTAGAGCGGGGTTTTGAAACAGCAAGTGAAAACATCTGGTTTGAGTGTGAAAACTATGTGTCATTTGATCAACGAGGAGGCTCTGCTACTTCAAATTGGATGCTTATTTCGCACATGTAGGTTTCATCCCACCATCTCGACGGTGATCTTCGTCATGGGAGTCTTCTTATTTTTCTTTCATTATGTATGGTCTTTATTATATAGTAAAATATTTCTATGTTATTATGGGATGATGATTATTGTTCCTTTGGGACAAGAAACATGCTATGTTGGGGGTGTGTTTATGTGTGTGAGTTATATGGTGATGTATTAGTAGTAAAAAAAAAACAAATTAAACAAAAAATTGCATTGTACCATGTAGGTGCATTCCATTGCATATCATATCATTATTTCATTTTATTAGTAGTCCAAGTCAGTGACCGATGATGTTAATATGTGTAGCTTGTTTTTTACTAGTTCTTTCTAAGATCACGTTTTAATTATGTTACATGCGTAGTGTCACAAGTGCAAAATTTATTTCTTGACACGACTCATTATGCTCTAGAACTAATACTCAGATATCCTTATTTCGTGAGGGGTATCCTCTTGTTGATTATTAGAATTTTGACTATTCCCTTTTGAGCTTCGTATGTAAACGCTTAAGTTTGAGGGAAGCAGTGGGGTGTACATGTCTTTAAGTCTAAGGGGACTTTGTGCCTAGTAACTGAAAGCCTTTTATGGTTTGGGATTGTTGACCCAACACTCGCTATATGGGTATTAGTGCATAAATCTTTTGGGATCTCGACCATTGCACAATTAAATAAGCCACTTAAATATTTACGAGTGTACAATATGGTTTGCAAAGTTTTTTGGCGGTCGTAACTCACTTACACTTAAGAGCCACCCAACCTTTAGACCGAGCTTGTGAAGTCTTACGGCGGTCGTAACTCACTTGTACTGAGGAGCCACCTAACCTTAGGCTGAGCATAAAAAACCATATATAGTTATATAGTAGTATCGTATCAATATATATGTACTTGTGTCTGTTATGTGGTCATAGTGTGGTGTGAGTGTGATGTGTCTAAACTTGTTACATATTCTGAAGGTAATATCTGACTTGTTATAAACTATTATATTTGAGATCCTTTGTATAGTATATCAAATAGGTGCATTCATGTAGTTTCACATTTCATAGATTAAATGGAACTTTTATGGGTACATTCACTATAGACCCTCACGAGACCTTACTCGTCCACTAGGGCTACCCTGGGGTTTAAAAGGATTATTGCATATGCCAAATGCAACCGTGATCACCTTACGAAAGTGGTATTAGTTAGTAGTTTACTATATGAGTTTGCACGAGGATGTGTGATGCAACACTAGCCTTACCTGATTGGGCACACCCGTTCACGGGGCAGTGTGATGCAAATGGGGTGGGTATTGGGGTCGTTCTCACTCAACGAGGAAGGCCATTGATTTATTTTAGTGCTCCTCTAAAGGGCACCATGTTGTCTTGGTCCATATATGAGAAGGAAATGCTGGCTATCGTGAAGGCAGTTCGAAAGTGGCATCATTATTTATTGGGTCGGCCATTTGTGGTGAAAACTGATCATGTTAGTCTCAAATACTTACTGGATTAACGAATTAGCAATCCTGCTCAGTCTAGGTAATTACACAAGTTTCTGGGTTTCGATTACAGAATTGAAAATAAGAGTGGGGGTCTCAATCGAGTGGTGGATGCACTCTCTCGTTAGTCTGAGTGTCATTTCCTCGGTGTTTCACACCCTTGTTCCACAATTTGGGAAGACATTCAAGTTGAGGTCATACTGACCCATTTTATTCAAATCTGTTTTCATCTATTCCTCACACAGTATGAGGGAACCTCGTGAACCATGATGGTGTTTGGTATAAAAATGGTGATATTTTGTTGAGCTCAAAATCTTCCCTCTTACCTACTGTGATGTCTATGTGCCACTCTTCAACTGAAGGCGGCCATTTCGGATTTCATAAAATGCTTTCCAAGGTGAAACAAAATTTTTGGTTGTCGAGCATGAAGGATTATATGAAATATTACATTTGGAATGTCATCCTTGCCAACGAGCGAAGACAGATAGTACGCGGCCAGCTGGGTTACTGCAGCCTCTTCCAGTACCAGAAAGGATTTGGGAGGATGGTAGCATGGATTATGTGGAAGAATTGCCGATCTCCAATGGGTTTTCAGTAGTCATGGTGGTTGTCGATCGTCTTTTTAAATATGAATATTTTGTTCCTATTCGGCACCCGTTTACAGCCTCCAGCGTTGCTTGGGAATTTATTTCTAACATTTTTCATTTACATGGTGTTCCTTTAACTATTGTAAGTGATCTTGATAAGGTCTTCATCAGTTCTTTTTCACAGGCTCTCTTTAAGTTGAAGGGTACCGTTTTCTGCATGAGTTCGAGCTACCACCCGCAATCGGATGGGCAAACAGAAGTTGTTAACCGGATTTTGGAACAGTACTGGTTAGCCTGGGCTGAATATAGCTATAATACCTTGACCCATACGTCCACCAAGCTCACTCCTTTTTAGGTTGTATATCGTCGATTACCCTCAGACTTTTGCCGTATATTCCGGGCACAACTCAGGTACAAGCTGTTGACGATTATCTCCAAGACAGGGATTTGTTGCTTAAAACTCTCCGCACCAATCTTCTGAACGCCCAGAACTGAATGAAGTAGTTCATAGACCGTCACGGAAGAGAGTTAGCATTTGAGGTAGAAGATTATGTTTATGTTAAATTGCAGCCGTATAGACATTCAAGTATGGTTTCTCGATCTTTGGCCAAATTAAGTCCGAGGTTTTTTAGTCCTTACAAAATTCTTGCTAACTTGGGGTCTGTTGTGTATCGACTTGAGTTACCTCAGGGCTCTTTAGTTCATAACATGTTTCATGTGAGTCTCTTATGGAAGAGTGATGGCCATGTTCTGAAACCATCCCCGTTGTCCATTTGCGAACCTAGTAAGTCAAGGGCATAACTTCAGCCATAACGTATCTTGGAGGAGAGGGTTGTGCAGAAAGGAAAGTATCACCCTAAGACGGAGATCCTAGTGCAATGGGAGGGATAGTCTACTGAAAACACAACCTGGGAGAACAAGTGACATTTTACTCACACTTTTCCACAGTTTCACCTTGAGGACAAGGGGTCTTCAAGTGGGGTGGATTGTTATATGTAGTAAGTTGGCTATGCAGTGTTTTGAATTAGTTTGGGTTAGTCTTGGGCGTTGCTAAAATAAATGAAATAATGGGGATGCCCACATTTCCAGTAGTTCCCTAGTTATTTGGAGCAATAGTAGTTTCTTTCTTTATATGGTTGTGTTGTTTTGAGAAATGGATATGAGAAAATTTAGGTAACCATTAGTCCCACCATGTCATTTAGGTAACCGTTATCTGACAACCGTGCAAAACCGTTATAGGAAGTAGTTTTTATTATATTCTGAAAACATTATTCTACTAACTTTAGGAATGTCCAATTATGGGCCCAACCGCAAAGGCCTAGTAACCTTCTATAATCGTAGAAATTTAACAATCATGCATCTCCCTTGCCATTGATAACATTCCACTACCAGTTATTTCCTTTAACTATCAATACACGTATCTTTTTCCCCAATATGAAGCCCCTTCCAGATAACACAACAGGTGATCCCAAGTTTTTGAATGCAAAGTGAAGGGTTACTCACAAGTCCTCCAAAAAATACATACATTTATATTAAAAATAGAATTCTCAAATCACACACTAAAATTAAACACACATCCCCAATGAGGACACATATCAGGAGGCCTTCAAGATGAAGTGTATCTTTGGTGGCCTTTGCCCTTATGGACATCCACCTCTACCTATTCAATGAAGAAATTCTTTAAAAAGTAAAATATTATATACATTTTTTTTCTTAGGATACTATGTATAAGTAAAAATAACAAAATAAAAAAGGAACATAGAGCGGAGTTTTGAAACAGCGAGTGAAAACATCTGGTTTGAGCATGAGAAACTATGTGTCATTTGATCAACTAAGAGGCTCTGCTACTTCAAATTGGATGTTTATTTCGCACATGTGGGTTTCATCCCACCATCTCTACGGTGATCTTCGTCATGGGAGTCTTCTTGTTTTTCTTTCATTGTGTATGGTCTTTATTGTATAGTAGAATATTTCTATGTAATTATGGGATGAAGTTTGTTGTTTCTTTGGGACAATAAATATGCTAAGTTGGGGGTGTGTTTATGTGTGTGTGAGTTATATGGTGATGTATTAGTTGTAAAAAAAATAAACAAATAAAAAATTAAACAAAATAATTGCATTGTACCATGTAGGTGCATTCCATTGCATGTAATATCATGATCACATTTTAGTAGTAGTCCAAGTCAGTGACTGATGATGATAATATTTGTAGCTTGTTTTTTACTAGTTCTTGCTAAGATCACGTTTTAATGATGTTACATGTGTAGTGTCTCAAGTGCAAAATTTATTTCTTGAAATGACTTCATTATGCTCTAGAACTAATACTCAGATATCCTTATTTCTTGAGGGGTAGCCGCTTGTCGATTATTAGAATTTTAACTATTCCCTTTTGAGCTTAGTATGTAAATACTTAAGTTTGAGGGAAGCAGTGGGGTGTACATGTCTTTAAAAAACAACAAAAAAAGATTGATGTATGATAGTAGTAATAAATTACATGAAAAATATGGTATAATTGACTTAATACTCGAGTAATTAAGTCTGAGGGGACTTTGTGCCTAGTAACTGAAAGCCTTTTATGGTTTGGGATTACTCATCCAACGCTCGCTATGTGGGTACTTGTGTTCGTTATGTGGTGATATTGTGGTATGAGTGTGATGTGTCTAAACTTGTTAAATATTCTGAAGGTAATATCTGACTTGGTATAAACTATTATATTTGAGATCCTTTGTATTGTAGGTCATTTAGGTGCATTCATGTAGTTGCACATTTTATTGGTTAAATGAATTTTGTGGGTACATTCACTATAGACTCGCACGAGACCGTACTCGTCCACTAGGGCTAATAAAGAATTCTCAACTTTAGATGGAATTGGGCTTATTTGGACTTAAATGATAAGGAAATTCGGATTTATTGGGTTACACGCGCATACATCACTGTTTGGGCCTTAACTTGAGTTCTAGAAATCAGAATTGGGAGATCTTATAGCCCATACGAAGCTAATAGAATTATCTATGATTTACAAGTGGTCCAACATCAAGTATCCAGCTGTAGAAGCCCAAAATCAGGCCTGAAAGACAGCCTACGAATTTTACATCAAAGTCCAATTTATTTTGGGAAAAGCATTGAACCTCTTTATTATATATTAGGTTTTATATATTATATACAAAAAACATAACATAATATAGTATAGAATAAATTTAGCTGTATTCTTGTGAGAAGCGATAGAAGCATCTTGAGGGGGAGATTGGAAGGAGTGAAGGGATTCATCCATATTCCAAAGGAACTTTAAAGTTTTATTCTTTGTGCATCAATTCTTAAACTCATGCTTTGCGTTCTTAATATACATTTTTTTTATCTTATCACGAGTAGCTAATTAATTATTCCAAGAGTTTGGTAGTAGGCTTAATATGTATGTTTGAAAATATTATGAATTTTTTATTATTGTTAATCTATCATTGAACACTTTATACAATTAGAGGAGTATCTAACTTCTAGTTGAATCTTTAGGAAATACAACGAATCAAGAGAGAAGTTGTAATTCTTGTACATGATATAATAGGCACAATTTAAGTTTTAGATCGGGAGATTGATATAAGAATTGTGAAACTTATAATTCTTGGATTTTAATAGTCTATAATTGTAATTTTTATTGCTATGGGAGTGGCGTTCAATGGATAGTTATAGGCACTATAATCTACCTTGGGAGAGGATTTTATCAACATTAAAAGGATTATTTTTAAGAAAAAAATAACACTAATTAGACATTCATGATAGCCATTGAAGAACCCTTATTATTTGATTGTTTCTCTCATATATCTTATATAACTTTTATTTATTTATTAGATTAAAATAGTGAATAGTTAAAACACCCACAAAATTATTATCCACACTTTTGAATTGTAGGAGATAAAAGACTTAAAATTGGTGTTGATATCAGTCCTTTCTCGAGAATGAACTTATAAAAATACACTTCAACATGAGATATAAAAGCTTTCAAAAGAAAATTCAGTCCTGTTTTTGAGGAGCATGGACTTGTTGTCATGCAGTCATGACTGTAGCCTGGTTTGTATTTTTGTTGCAAAACGAATTATAGAAATTGTATTAGACATGTTGACTACTGTGCAAAAATCCTAAAATATCTAGCTACGTGGTTAGTTATAATGCAAACTAAATGTATTTCATGCTTAACAAGCTATGTGGTTAGCTAGTTTAGTTAGATAGTATTTAAAAGAATGTGTTGCAGATGGGTGGTTAACTAAATATCTACTTGTTCGTTAACTAAGAGCCACCTCAGTATTGCCTAAGGTCTCTTGTTATGTGCAAAGCTGTGGAAAATATGCAAAGATGTAAAAAATGTGCAAAGATGATTATTTTCATTGGGTTATATTCTTAGTATTTACCACCACACATTTGCCAGAAATTGAAGATTGAAGGACAAAAAGAGAAGTCTTGGATCCGAATCTCTACTTTGACAAAGAAGTGTTAAAAATATAATTGTAGTTATATTTGTAAATCTTATTTATAAACTTTGAATATTAAATTTTAGTTTGAGTTGTGAAATCACAATAGGTTTATGAAACCATTTTATTCATAATTCAGTAATTGTTATATTTTAAACAAGGTTAATCATGTTAATCTGATAAACAATTGTGTGAAAGTCATTGAAAAAGAAAATAAAACCATTCTCGGTATAAAACATTTTTGTAAATAAATCATATTATGTGAAAATCTGGGATATGTTTCTCAAGGGGTGCTGGTAAACCGTTATGTATATAAACTGTTATTGTTAAGTACCGAGATACTGGTTCTTATTTTCAAACTGTTGTTCTTTCATCTTAAAACAAGTATTGTGACAATGGTTAATTTTTTTAAACTATTTATATGTAATAAATTAGAATAAAGATTATTTTATAAAACTGTTGTTGTTAAGTATTGAGATAATGGTTCAACTTTTTAAACTGTTGTCTCTTTCATTCTTAAACAAGTGTTCATCGACCGTTGTGTTAAGTTGCTTCTTGTAATAGTTTAGTGTTATGTGCATTAAGATTGCTATGAAGTGTTTGGAATTAGTTTGGGTTAGTCTTGGTTGTTGCTAAAATAAAGGAAATAATGGGGACGCCCACGTTTCCAGTAGTTCCCTAGTTATTAGGAGCAGTAGTAGTTTCTTTCTTTATATGGTTGTGTTGTTTTGAGAAATAGATATAAGAAAATTGTCCCAACTCTCCCTCTGCATTCTTCTACTTTCTCTCTTATTTCTTGGCTATTGGAACAGCCGTTAGTGCCACCATATCAGTGGTATCAGAGGGGTCCTGATTCGATGGAGACACGTAAACAATCTTTTGAATATTTCCAGTAAAGTACTAATGAGGCGCTTGAAAAACTAACTACTATGTTCCACCAATTGATGATTGATGTCCAGGACATTAAAGAGAAGGATATAGTCTCACCTTCTGGGTTCGGCCAAGGTAATATCATTGGGAAGGAAAAAAAACCTTACCTGAAGCTCCATTTTCCCTGATTAAGTGGTGATGATCCTACGGGGTAGGTTTACAAGGCTGAACAATATTTCGCGTTCCAAACCATAACAGATGGTGACTGCGTCAGCTTGGCTTCGTTTCATCTTGACGGCATCGCCTTACAGTGGCACCTATGGTTTGCGAAGACACGTGGGCCGATTATTAGGTTTGGGCCGATCGAGTATGATGATCCTTTGGATTCCTTACACCGACTCAAACAAAATAACACCGTTGCGAGTTATATTGAGTCTTTTGAACGGTTATCACATCGCCTTGAAAACCTTCCAGAGTCATTCCTGCTGGGTTATTTTGTGGGTGGCCTGAAAGAAGATATTTGCTTGGAAGTGAAGCTCAAGAAACAGCGCAATGTCGTGGATTCAATGGGATTGGCACGGCTGGTTGAGGAGAAGTTGGGCTCGCACCGATAGTTCCCTTCTTCTATTCGAGTTTCTAGTATCCGGCCTCCTTCTTCAACATCGCCCGTCGCTGGACTCTTAGGCCCACCGCCATCTCAACGTTTGGCTCTACCCGCCCCAAGCCCAGTATGCCGTTTATCAGGAGCTGAGGCCAAAGAATGTCGAGAAAAGGGGTTATGTTATTACTGTGATGAACGATATATGTCAGGTGATAAGTGTAGGAAGCCTCAATTATTCATGATCAGCGTAGTAGGGAATGTTGAGGGTAGTACCAACAGAGAAGAAGAGGCTACAGATGTTCCTTCTGACACGAGTCATGCTGAGATCTCTTTTCATGCAATTTCAGGTTCCATTTTTCCTCATACTTTGCGACTAACTGGAAAGATTGGTAAAAAAATGTGGTGGTTTTGATTGATGGGGGGAGCACACAAAATTTTATCGAGCAGACAGTGGTGGAGCGATTTGGGCTAATGGTTGCCACGACGGTCAATTAGAGGTAGTCATTGTAAATCGTGAGAAGTTATCTTACGTGGGTCGAGTTACAGGACTTATAATTCTCATTCAGGACTATAAGGTAACCACCGATTTCTTTGTTCTACCTATTACAGCTTTTCCACTTGTCTTAGGTGTTCAGTGGTTGAACACGTTGGACCCTACCAAAATCGATTTCCAAAATTTTAAACTTGGTTTCAGCCAAGATGGTACAACACACAAATTACAGGGGTTGCAAGGTGCGGAACTGACTGCCTTAAAACCAAACGAATTAATGGAAATCCAAGATTTTTCCTTACTTCTTCATGTTTCCCCATGGATGCGGAACCTCCTAATTGCTCCAGCCCTTGTCCAGAGGTTCAGCGGGTGTTAACTGAATATGCGCAGATCTTTTGAGAGCAAGAAGGCTTGCCTCCACAGCATTTCTATAATCCCCGCATTCCTCTAATGCCGGGATCCAAACCCATGAGTTCTAGACTATACGGTCAACCTTACTTACAAAAGGCGGAAATCGAGAAACAGGTCACGGAGTTGTTGCAGAAGGTATTGATCCCCCCTAGCCAAAGTCCATTTTCATCGCCAGTCTTGTTAGTCAAAAAATATGATGGCACGTGGCATTTCTGTGTTGACTATCAGGCATTAAATGATATTACCATTAAGGATAAATACTCGATCCCTGTGATTGATGAGCTCCTAGACGAATTACATAGTGCCACTAATTTCTCTAAGATAGATCTTTGTTACGGCAACCACCAAATTCGGGTTAATGAGTCGGACATTTCTAAGACGGTATTCCGTATGCATGATGGTCAATATGAATTCATTGTTATGCCTTTTAGCCTCACCTATGCGCCGACCACTTTTCAATGCTTAATGAATGATATCTTCCGGCCACACCTACGTAAGTTTATTTTGGTCTTCTTTGATGACATTCTTTTTTATTCAAAATCTTTGAAGGAACACATTGGTCATCTACGTACAGTTCTGAGCTTATTATGTTCTAACCATCTCTTTGCCAAGTTTTCAAAATGTTATTTTAGAGTTGAACAAGTTAATTATCTAGGCTACGTTATTTCATCGGGGGGTTTTACGGTTGAAACTACAAAAGTTTAGGTTATCCGTTCCTAGCCGACTCCAACTAATGCCAAAGGGGATCGTGGGTTCCTCAGGTTGGCTGGTTATTACCGAAAATTCATCTGGGGATTCGGAAGTATTGCAGATCCCTTGCACAAATTAGTAGAAAAAGGCCCCTTTATTTGGGATGAACAGGTGGAGACGGCGTTCCAAACATTAAAGCTGGCTTTGATAGCTTCCCCTACACTAGCCTTACCTGATTGGGCACACCCGTTCACGGGGGAGTGTGATGCAAGTGGGGTGGGCATTGGGGTCATTTTCACTCAACAAGGAAGGCCATTGGCTTATTTTAGTGCTCCTCTAAAGGGCACCATGTTGTCTTGGTCCATATATGAGAAGGAAATGCTAGCTATCGTGAAGGCAGTTCGAAAGTGGTATCACTATTTATTGGGTCGGCCATTTGTGGTGAAAACTGATTATGTTAGTCTCAAATACTTGCTGGATTAACGGATCAGCACTCCCGCTCAGTCTAGGTGGTTACACAAGTTGCTGGGTTTTGATTACAGAATTGAATATAAGAGTGGGGGTCTCAATCGAGTGGCGGATGCACTCTCTCGACAATCTGAGTGTCATTTCCTCGGTGTTTCACACCCTTGTTCCACCATCTGGGTAGACATTCAAGCTGAGGTCCATACTGACCCATTTTATTCAAGTCTGTTTTCATCTATTCCTCACACAGTAAGAGGGAACCTCGTGAACCATGTTGGTATTTGGTTTAAAGATGGTGCTATTTTGTTGAGCTCAAAATCTCCCCTCTTACCTCCTTTGATGTCTATGTGCCACTCTTCAACCGAAGGCGGCCATTTCGGATTTCATAAAATGCTTGCCAAGGTGAAACAAAATTTCTGGTAGTCGGGCATGAAAGATTATGTGAATCATTACATTTGGAATGTCATCCTTGCCAACGAGCAAAGACAGATAGTATGTGGCATGCTGGGTTGCTGCAGCCTCTTCCAATACCGGAAAGGATTTGGGAGGATGTTATCATGGATTATGTGGAAGAATTGGCGATCTCCAATGGGTTTTCAGTAGTGATGATGGTTGTCGATCGTCTTTCTAAATATGCATATTTTGTTCCTATTCGGCACCCGTTTACAGCCTCTAGCATTGCTCGGGAATTTATTTCTAACATTGTTCATTTATATGGTGTTCCTTTAACTATTGTAAATGATCTTGATAAGGTCTTCATCAGTTCTTTTTGGAAGGCTCTCTTTAAGTTATAGGGTACCGTTTTCTGCATGAGTTCGAGCTACCACCCGCAATCGGATGGGCAAACAGAAGTTGTTAACCGGATTTTGGAATAGTACTTGCACTGTTTTATGTGTGAAAAGCCGAAGATATGGGTGGATTGGTTAGCCTGGGCTGAATATAGCTATAATACCTTGACCCATACTTCCACCAAGCTCATTCCTTTTCAGGTTGTGTATGGTCGATTACCCTCAGAATTTTGCCGTATATTCCGGGTACAACTCAGGTACAAGCTGTTGATGATTATCTCCAAGACAGGGATTTGTTGCTTAAAACTCTCCGCACCAATCTTCTGGAAGCCCAGAACCGAATGAAGCAGTTCGCAGATCATCTCCAAATGAATTAATGGGAGTCCAAGATTTTGCCTTACTTCTCCATATTTCCCCCATGGATGCGGAACCTCCTAATTACTCCAGCCCTTGTCCCGTGGTTCAACGGGTGTTAACTGAATATAAGCAGATCTTTTGAGAGCCAGAAGGCTTGCCTCCACAACATTTCCATGATCACCACATTCCTCTAATGTCGGTATCCAAACTCGTGAGTTCCAGACCATACCGTCAACCTTACTTACAAAAGGCGGAACTCGAGAAACAGGTCATGGAGTTGCTACAGAAGGGATTGATCCGCCCCAGCCACAGTCTATTTTCATCGCCAGTCTTGTTAGTCAAAAAATTTGATGGCACGTGGCTTTTCTGTGTGGACTATCAGGCTTTAAATGATATTACTGTTAAAAATAAATACCCGATCCCTATGATTGATGAGCTCCTAGACTAATTACATGGTGCCACTATTTTCTCTAAGCTAGATCTTCATTTCGGCTACCACCAAATTCGGGTTAATGAGTCGGACATTTCTAAGACGGTATTCTGTATGCATGATAGTCAATATGAATTCATTGTTATGCCTTTCGGCCTCACCAATACACCGACCACTTTTCAATGCTTGATGAATGACATCTTCCGGCCACACCTACATAAGTTTATTTTGGTCTTCTTTGATGACATTCTTATTTATTCAAAATCTCTGATGGAACACCTTGGTAATCTGTGTACAGTTCTGAGCTTATTATGTTTTAACCATCTCTTTGCCAAGTTTCCAAAATTTTATTTTGGAGTTGAACAAGTTAATTATCTAGGCCACGTTATTTCATCGGGGGGTTTTACAGTTGAAACTACAAAAGTTTAGGTTGTCCGTTCCTGGCCGACTCCACCAATGCCAAAGGGGATCGTGGGTTCCTCAGGTTTGCTGGTTATTACCAGAAATTCATCTGGAGATTCGGAAGTATTGCAGATCCCTTACACAAATTAGTAGGAAAGGGTCCCTTTATTTGGGATGAACAGGCAAAGACGGCGTTCCAAACTTAAAGCTGGCTTCGACAACTTCCCCAACACTAGCCTTACCTGATTGGGTACACCCATTCACGGGGCAGTGTGATGCAAATGGACTGGGCATTGGGGTCGTTCTCACTCAACGAGGAAGGCCATTGATTTATATTAGTGCTCCTCTAAAGGGCACCATGTTGTCTTGGTCCATATATGAGAAGGAAATGCTGGCTATCGTGAAGGCAGTTCGAAAGTGGCATCAGTATTTATTGGGTCGGCCATTTGTGGTGAAAACTGATCATGTTAGTCTCAAATACTTGCTGGATTAACAGATCAGCAATCCTGCTCAGTCTAGGTGGTTACACAAGTTTCTGGGTTTCGATTATATAATTGAATATAAGAGTGGGGGTCTCAATCGAGTGGTGGATGCACTCTCTTATTAGTCTGAGTGTCATTTCCTCTGTGTTTCACACCCTTGTTCCACCATCTGGGCAGACATTCAAGCTGAGGGCATACTGACCCATTTTATTCAATCTGTTTTTATCTATTCCTGACACAGTATGAGGGAACCTCGTGAACCATGATGGTGTTTGGTTTAAAGATGGTGCTATTTTGTTGAGCTCAAAATCTTCCCTCTTACCTACTGTGATGTCTATGTGCCACTCTTCAACTGAAGGCGGCCATTTCGGATTTCATAAAATGCTTGCCAAGGTGAAACAAAATTTTTGGTGGTCGAGCATGAAGGATTATATGAAACATTATATTTGGAATGTCATCCTTGCCAAAGAGCGAAGATAGATAGTATGCGGCCTGCTGGGTTGTTGCAGCCTCTTCCAGTACCAGAAAGGATTTGGGAGGATGGTAGCATGGATTATGCGGAAGAATTGCCGATCTTCAATGAGTTTTCAGTAGTCATGGTGGTTGTCGATCGTCTTTCTAAATATGCATATTTTGTTCCTATTCGGCACCCGTTTACAGCCTCCAGCATTGCTCGGGAATTTATTTCTAACATTTTTCGTTTACATGGTTTTCCTTTAACTATTGTAAGTGATCTTGATAAGGTCTTCGTCAGTTCTTTTTGGCAGAATCTCTTTAAGTTAAAGGGTATCATTTTCTGCATGAGTTCGAGCTACCACACGTAATCGGATGGGCAAACAGAAGTTGTTAACCGGATTTTGGAACAGTACTTGCGCTGTTTTATGTCTAAAAAGTTGAAGAAATGGGAGGATTGGTTAGCCTGGGCTGAATATAGCTATAATACCTTGACCCATACGTCCACCAAGCTCACTTCTTTTTAGGTTGTGTATGGTCGATTAGCCTCAGACTTTTGCCGTATATTCCGAGCACAACTCAGGTACAAGCTGCTGACGATTATCTCTAAGACAGGGATTTGTTGCTTAAAACTCTCCGCACCAATCTTTTGAACACCCAGAACCGAATGAAGTAGTTCATAGACCGTCACGGAAGAGAGTTAGCATTTGAGGTAGGAGATTATGTTTATGTTAAATTGCAGCCGTATAGACAGTCAAGTATGGTTTCTCGATCTTTGGCCAAGTTAAGTCCGAGGTTTTTTAGTCCTTACAAAAATCTTGCTAACTTGGGGTCTGTTGCGTATCGACTTGAGTTACCTCAGGGTTCTTTGGTTCATAACATGTTTCATGTGAGTCTCTTATGGAAGAGTGAAGGCCCTGTTCCGAAACCGTCCCCGTTGTCCATTAGTGAACCTAGTAAGTCAAGGGCAGAACTTCAGCCAGAACGTATCTTGGAGGAGAGGGTTGTGCAGAAAGGAAAGTATCGCCCTAAGACGGAGATCCTAGTGTAATGGGAGGGACGGTCTCCTGAAAACACAACCTGGGAGAACAAGTGGCATTTTACTCACACTTTTCCACAGTTTCACCTTGAGGACAAGGGGTCGTCAAGTGGGGTGGATTGTTATATGAATTAAGTTGGCTATGCAGTGCTTTGAATTAGTTTGGGTTAGTCTTGGTCGTTGCTAAAATAAATGAAATAATGGGGATGCCCACGTTTCCAGTAGTTCCCTAGTTATTTGGAGCAATAGTAGTTTCTTTCTTTATATGGTTGTGTTGTTTTGAGAAATGGATATGAGAAAATTTAGGTAACCATTAGTCCCACCATGTCATTTAGGTAACCATTATCTGACAACCCTGCAAAACCGTTCTAGGAAGTAGTTTTTATTATAGTCTGAAAACATTATTCTACTAAGTTTAGGAATGTCCAATTATGGACCCAACCGCAAAGGCCTAGTAACCTTCTATAATCGCAGAAATTTAACAATCATGCATCTCCCTTGCCATTGATAACATTCCACTACCAGTTATTTCCTTTAACTATCAACACACGTATCTTTTTCCCCAATGTGAAGCCCCTTCCAGATAACACAATAGGTAATCCGAAGTTTTTGAATGCAAAGTGAAGGGTTACTCACAAGTCCTCCAAAAAATACATACATTTATATTAAAAACAGAATTCTCAAATCACACACTAAAATTAAACACACATCCCCAATGAGGACACATATCAGGAGGCCTTCAAGATGAAGTGTATCTTTGGTGGCCTTTGCCCTTATGGACATCCACCTCTACCTATTCAATGAAGGAATTCTTTAAAAAGTACCTACAAAAAATATATGAGTAAATATCTCTTATCATCTTCTCAAAATTATGGAGAATCCCATGTTTTCCTTCTCCTGGGGATTCCATATTTTCCTTGGTGGGGACAAGCCTTTTGCCAAGGCCAAGCCCTTTCCATACCTTGAGCAAGGCAAGCTTCTTTTGCTAAAACTACACATACTTTGCACCTTAAAACATAATTATTTATTTTTACCCCAATTTGAACTAAAATGACCCTCTTGAGGGGGGAAGATGCACTACCAAATTTTAGCTATAACATTACATCAAATTATAATTATAAATATATGAACAAATTTTTAACATTAAAATCTTCAAATTTTAATACAAAGTAAATTTTTTAAATAAATAAATATTATAATGACTAGTTTTAAAACAAATATTAATATTTTTACAGATCCGTACTTACATGTAAATAAAATAAATATCTTCAATTTTTTCAGGTAAATATAAAAATTTATTTTATCCTTATAACTTAAGGAATATAGTTTTTTTAAATGTAACAAATTATTTTTTGTTTAAAAAAACAAGAAAAAAAAGTTGTCAGATTTATGGAAAATTCTATCAAATTAGTTGTTGCACTAAATTTAAAAATCTATTAAATGTATTTTAGTAAATATAAATAATTAGAATTTGGAGACGAAGATCATGAGGGCATGAAAATAAAAAATTATAACCGGCAATTTTATTTAATACAAACATGCACAAGTATAAATAATTTTGAAAATTGTAGTCTTGAATAATAATGAAATTTAATTTTAGTTACTATTACCAATGTTAACCTCAACAATTAAAATTATATTACAGTAAACGAAAAAATACATCAATAATTTTAATATGTGAAAATATAATAATTTTATATTAAAAAAATTATAAATAAATAAAATATAGAATAGAGAGTATAAATTTTAATTTAAATAGATGATGAACAAATCTTGCTAAGAAAATAGTATGTTTAAGATTACAAGAATTTATTTGTTCTTTTTGAGTGAATGGGCCAATAACATCACAAAAGAGCCCAACTTATAACACATCCTAATTCTTATTAGTATACTTACCTAATTTTAATCTAAGCTCAATATATTTTAAATTGGACCTAACATCTAATTCCAACAAGCAACTCAAAATCCTAAATTTTTTCACAATATGGTTTTCTCCTGTATATGGAGCCTCATTTCCACCCAGCCCTAAAAAATCTTCATTTCAATACACTAATCCTCTCCTAAATGGCTTGTGCAGCAGAGCTACGAGACTTTCTGGTTCATTACCCAATTTTATGATAAATCCCAGGATTGTTTACATCTTATATATTGATAAAAGTGTCTTATTAAGTGTGAATTACAATATAATCTTGTAATCCCACTAATAATTTTGTTTTCCCTCAACACTAATTTTACCTTTAGAAGGTATATGTTTTCCCATCTTGATATAGAAGTCAGGTAATAAGAAAAGTTAATAAGAACCTAGCTTATTATATGAGTTAGTGAGAATTGAAAGTAATCACCACTTTTTATATATTGTTATGAAACTTTTGTAATGCTTAATTTCTTATATTCACTAAATATATGAGGTTCCACATCTAGATGATACCAATTTTAAGTTTTTGCTTCCTGGTGTTTGTCATGTTGTAATGGTTATAATAGATTTTTTTAATAAACTTTATAATGAATTTTTTTAATAAACTAAAGTTTATAGAAACCTTGTACAACCTAGTACTTTGTAGATTTTTCTCAAATTTTTTATTAAGTAAAGGAAATTCATGGCCGAAATTAATTATGTGAATTATTAAGGATAAGCCATGCGTAAACTTATGTATTGAATTCATTCTATGGATAATGTTCAAAACTAGATGAATAATATGCCTACAATTGTGGTGTGGCCATATATAGTTAGATTAGTTTTCTTTGTGAATACTATCAAGTTATTTATCCTCTTTTAGACAATTCCCTTATGAAAAATTAATCTTGATTCATATATAATTTTGTTTTTAAGATATGGATTGAATGTGATTCACAACTTAGTTGATTTGGGTGTTATAAACCACCTTAAAAACATTACCTTGTATTAAACTAATCCAATTTTTTTAGTCTATTAAACTGATTTTAAACATTTTTTACATATGTTATCAAATATTTCTATTGACAATGAGAAAATGCTCGGGAAATTTACATTCCAAGCTTCAACAGTGTTCTCTATTCATGTAGGTAATATACTATCAAATTTATTTGATTGTAAAATATTTCATTCTTATTTTCATTCACTTTTCATTTATATGGTATATTTTGTCTTCACCTCTATATTAAATGCACACTTAGGGTGAATAGATGTTATTTTGGCTAACATCGATTGTCAAATATTATCAAATAATTGTCAATCTATCGAGAAAACATTTTATTACCGTCTATTAATTATATGCTTTCAAAGAGCACAAGATCCTTATACAATAAGAATATAAGTAACAACAAATAAAACAAAATAGTGAAATTTAGGCAAGTTGGACCATGTTGCCTAATGGGCTATGTCGTTGTATTTTCAAAGAGAATATATCATTAATCACTGAATTGATACGATCACAAGATTCAAATCACGATCATAAGATTCAAAAACTTATCACCGATATTAACTTGCTCATAATCGTGTTACGTTAATCAAATTATCTCCGCAACTTATACTATTTAATTACAACCTTTATAGCACACTAATTCCCTAAGTCCTCTTTTCCCAAACTTCCTACTCACTAATAACAATTGTGCACCTTAAAAAATACAAGTTACTTGAAAAGTACAACTCAACTAATAAACCTAATTACAAATACACGTATGTGATTAATGCTAGAACATAATATGAAATCATATTCAACAAATGCGTAATTGTATTTTCATAAAGCTATGATGTATACTTGAGGGTACTCCGTAAAATGAGTATATACACTAGTATATATAGAATATGTTAACTATAAAATATTAAATAACCCACAACGGTCTTCAACTGAATCAACATTTGAAAGTTTACACTTTGGTTTGTTTAATATCCGGGATAAATAGAAAGTATAGTACAATCCTAAATGATCTCCTTAAAGATAATAAATGATATTTATCTTATTTTCTTTTCATACAAAATATGTGAGCTAGTTTTCAATCATCACCAAGATGTTATGTAAAATATGAGCCTATATTATAAATGATTTTAATTTTAATTATATTTTCTTCACTACAAGGTTAGTATAAAACTAACCAATAAATATGAATCATTTACATGTAAAATACCCCATTCTACAAGTATCTCTTTCTCACCCCTCACCCTGTCTCCCCAACCAAAAAAGCAGGGACCTCTTAGTTTTTGAAATAGGATTTGAAGGATGTCAACGCAACCGTGGATGAGAAAATGGTACAGGTAGCCCTCACATCGATATACAAGGTGTTCCAGAGGGTAAATAATTGACCATTAATGAGAAAGAAACTTTTAAGAAAGCCTGGGAAGTGATTAAAACAATGTGTATGGGAGCGGAATAAGTATAGAATGCAAAATTTCCAACATTACGGGGAGATATTGAATCCCTAATCATGAAGGAAATAGGTCAAGTAAATGATTTTTGTATGAAGTTGAGCGGAATAGTGATCAACATACGGGTACTTAGAGAAATAATGGAAGAATCGAGTGAAGTTAGAAAGATCTTATGAGTGGTACCTGATAAGTTTCTCTAAATAGCATAAAATGTCAAGCAATTTGGAGATATGAAAGTATTGAAAATTGAGGAAGTGGTGGGTCATTTCAAAGCTGTTCAAGAGACGATGAATGGAAAGTCTTAGAGTGCATGCGGATAAAATGTTCTAACACAAGAAGATTTTGCAAAGAGGACAAACATTATTGGGGTGACAACATTCCAGAATCAAAAATCTAGAAGTTGTCATAGATTCCATAAGAGAGGAAGAAACAACCCCCAAAATAGCAGAGTTTACAGAGGTCGTCAATAATAATAAAGTAAGAATGAGGGAAACAACAAGAGTCTTAACACGACTCGTGACAGTAACATGATGAAGTTTTCTACTTATAATATGTATGGCCACTATGCAGCAGAGCGCGGGAAAGCATGACTTCAAAATAAGAAAAGTAAGGAGCTTGAGTCCAACCTTAACCAATTCTAAGATGATAAACGCACTTCATTGTTGACTAGATGTGATCAAAATGGAGGTGATATTGTATTATTAAATAAAGGGAAGGGTGTTCCAAGTTTTGTCCATGAGGGAGAAATCGAGTCAGACATAAATATGTGGAACTTGGATAGCACCTCCAGTAATCATATGATTGGGCGTCGTGAAAAAATCAGCAAATTGAATGTGACTGATATTGAAAAGGTTCATTTTGGTGATGGACCTATTGTCAATATTGAGATGAACACACACTTAAAGAGGTATATTTCATTCCAACGATGTGTAACAATATTATAACTTAGGGAAATTATCAGATGAAGGCAGCAAGGTGGTGCTAATAAGATAGTACTTATTGGTTTATGATAATTGTTATAAATTTTTATCATAGGTGCATAGGTCGGTAAATATATTGTACAAAATTGTCATTAAATAGTGCAATTATCAGATCCTTCACGTACATTCAAGATTTATGGCAGGAATGAAGTAGAACTGATACATGATGATCTATATGGCCTGATATCTCCACCAATTTTTGCCAGAAATAGGTATGTATTTTTTGTGGTCGATGATTACAATCGTGCAATGCGGGTTTTTATATTAAAAACTAAAGATCATGCACTAGAAGTGCGTACTTGCTGAAAAGGAAGAAAATAATAAGATTAAAACATTAACGAAGGACATATATATGGAGTTCACATTGAAGGACATTAAAGATTTTATGTAAGAGATGGTATAAAGAGACATTTGACTGCACCCTAAACTCCACAACAAAATGGGGTCATAGGAAGGCAAAATTGGATAGTAATCGCAACGACTAGGAGTTTTATAAAAGAGAAAAATATATTAGCTATAATGTGGTGATAGGCTGTGAGGAATTTGGTTAATGTTTTAAAGGCCTTGACTGAAGAGACTTCTTATGAAGCCTGGACATGTACTACACCTAAATTCGATCATGTACATATTTTCATAAATTTAGTACTTGTCAAGGTTTCGAATATTTACATGGAAAAACTTGATGCCAAAAGTGTGACTATGATTTATATTAGAAAGGAACCTAGAACAAAGGCTCACGGGTTATAGAGCCCAAATATGGGAAGGCTATATGTCAGTTGAGATGTTATGTTCGAGGATGAAAAAGGGTGGAACTCGTAGTATTCTGAGATGCTAGTTAATCGTTTCTTTGACACATTCATCATTATTGATTCAAAAAATTACACATATAAAGATAATTAGACAGAGATATTGTCACCTCATATATTGAACTCTTTGACTAATTTATTTCTGAAGAATAAAAATATGGGATATGACTCTAAAGTATGAATAAACTCCAGCGAATCCAAAAATTGATGGAACTGAAGAAATCGAGATTTCAAATGAACTACTTCTGATGGGCTTCGTAGAACTAAAGAAATTCATACAAGCATAGTTTTTTGTGAATATAATGAAGCTATGAAAATTGAGACTCACGTAATCGAGAAGAATATGACATGGGAGCTAACAGAACTGCCATGTTGGATGTAAACCTATCAGTTTAAAGTTGGTGTAAAAGATCAAGAAGGATGAACATAATGATATAGGAAAATACGAGGTTAGACTCCTGGCGAGTCGCTATGTTTAGAAGTTAGGGATTGATTACGATGAAGTATATGTGCTTGTAACTTCGTTAGAAATTGTGAGATTATTTTTGGTGTTAGCAACAAAATTTGGTTGGCTTGTGCATCAATTGGATGTAACCCCATTGGTCAGCTATAAAACAGGGTTGGCAGGTGCATCATTTGGCGATAGCTGCAAAACAGGGTTAATTGAAGGAAGTATACGTGACTAAACCAATTGGTTTTGAAAAGAAGAATGAAGAGCATAAGATATATGGTTGTTAAAAGTGATCTATTGACTTTTTCAATCACCTAGAGCATCGTATTTGCGCTCTATGTATCTATGTGAAAACCCGGGTCAAATCATGGGCCCTTTTCGAAAACCGGGTCAAATCTCGATTTCGAGTCCAAAATAAGTTGAAGCCTACCTTCCCAAATGCAGCCAACTTGGGTAATGACTAGCCCATCACAGGCCCCCAAAAGATGATTTGTTGGTGCAAGTAGTAGTAGTTCTTTGTCTTATAAACTAAATATAAGTCCCAACTCTCCTCGATGTGGGACTGAGGTGTTACAAACTCCCCCACTTAAACTTTTGACGTCCTCGTCAGGCCTGAACAGACAGCCCATAGGACCAAGATCGTACCTCTCTAGCCATTATGGGATAATACCGGTTGACTTCGTGTCCCCACTTCCGGACCTCTTACCATTGTTGGATAATACCCCCAGCCTTCGTGTCCCCACCTCCGATAACTTGATGAATCAAGCTTTCGAAAGTCGGTTCTGATACCATATGTGAAAACCCGGGTAAAATCTGAAGCCCTTTTCTAAAATCAGGTCAAGTCCGAATTTCGAGTCCGAAATAAGCTGAAGCCTATTGTCCCAAATGCAGCCAACTTGGGTAACGAGTAGCCCAACACAGGCTCACAAAAGATCCTGATTTGTTGGTGCAAGTAGTAGTAGTACTTTATCTTATAAACTAAACATATGTCTGAAATCTAGTATTGGAAACATTTTGAAGTTTAAGAAGCAGATGGAAAGTGAGTTTGGTATGGGTGCTTAACATAAGCGGGCATACCACATTGGTTTCGAGGTAAACTAAAAAAAGGTTCATATGGATCAGGAAAATAGCTTACGGAAAAAAGATCTTGAAGAAGGTGAACATTTTAACTTATAAAATAAATAGATATCATATAGATTCTAAAGTATATATAGAAAATGATGAAGGTGGTAAATTAGTGGATTCCACCTTGTACAAAAGTATCATTGACGAGTTAAGGTACCTTATACATACCCTTCCATATATTTCATATTATATGGGGATTTAAACAAGGTAAATGAATAGGCCTGCTAAGTTACATTACAACATTTTGTTGAAGATTTTACGCAACATCAAGGACACTCCTAAATATGGATGGTTTATGGGTATATGTACAAGGAGTTGGGAATTATATGGTAAGTGGCTACTCGGATAGTGATCATGCATGAAGTGTGGATGAAAAAAAATTACATCTCATATGGCATTCTACTTGAATAAAAATTCATCACATGAATGTCGGAGGAATAGAGATGTGCTGCTTTGTCTTCGTGCGAGGCCAAATTTATGGCGGCAACGACAACAACTACACAACATATTTGGTTGCAGAACTTGTTCATGTAGGTGATTGATGTGTCTAAAGGCCATGTGATTATATATATGGATATATTACCGATAAAAATGGGTAAAATAATCATACATTTACAAGGTCTATGCTGTCTGCCGAAAACCTCAAGAGGTGCCTCATGGCATGGCTCCATCTGTTGTCCAGCTAGGTTCATCTTAGTATACGTTCGATAAAATAAGATATTGGCCGAACTCCTTCTGTGCACTAAAGCTTTCCATATCTTCTTTTTCCCGATGCCAGCGTGGATTATCAACGAATATGCATGTAGGTATATGACATTCTCGTAGTTCCTCTTTGATTAAGAAAAGAGACATAGTCTGTCTAGTAGGGATGCACGAGTATTAAATTTAAACTTCACGAGTGTACCATTTCCTGGAATTTTTAATTTTAAGTCCGACTGTGCTGCCTCCCGGAATCATCTTCACCTCTTCCCGATATCTCTCTTCGGGTACTTTATTCCTTGACTCAGAATTTTTACAAATTCATTGAGTTCTGAAGCCTTGATCAATTTTTCAATTGACCTCTTCCAGTAAAAACATTTATCAGTATTATGCCACATTATCTTGATGGTCGTCATAGTACTTATCGCCATTCTTCTTGTGGTCGGCCATCTTCATTTTGGCTGGTTGGATTAAGTCTGGTTCTCCTTTGATTTCATAGAAAATTTCAAAGATCTGGTTGGATTAAGTCTGGTTCTCCTTATCGCCATTCTTCTTGTGGTCGGCCATCTTCATAGTTAATTCTCTATTCCTTCTCCTTTCTGAGTTTCGATCTGTTTTCTTCTTATCAATAACCCTATGATCGTTTCTTTAGTCTTTGTTGGATTCTCGTGAGTATTCATAGCGTTATGACTGTCAGTTACGGTTATTTCTTGGGGGCTCCTTGTATCCCTCAAAAATCTTTATCTTCCTTCGAATGTTCTCACCCCTTAAATATATATCATTCATGCACTTTGGGGATAATCATAAAGAGACGACATGAGCCTTTTACCTTTGATCGGGTCCAGACCAGTGATCAGATATACCATGTCTTTATTCTTGTTCAAATTAGTGATCATACCAGCTTCCTTCTTGAGTCTGGAAAAGTAGTCGCCTAGAGACTCGCTCGTCCATTGCATGTAGTATATGAGGGTTTCAGTGTCATTTTCGGCATATGTGTGAGTAATGCCCCCTTCAGATACTCTTAGACATCTTACATAACATTGTCTGGTTGTGACTTATGCCAGTCATCTACAACTCATATTTGTCATAATGGTCTTCGAGATCTCCCCTCCCATTTAACTTAGTCATCTTTTGGAATTTTTTTCTTCACCCGGTGGAGGTCGATAGGCTTCAACCTCTTCAAGAACCACCGGTTCACGACTAATCGTTCTGTCCCCAAACAAGGCTTTCTCTAATGTTTTCAAGAGACGTCTTCCTCTTCGACCTTTTTGGAGTCCAAAGTCAATACGGCCATTGTCCACCTTCTCCCATGGTGTGAGATAGAGTCTGTGGACTCATCATCCTCAACATGGGCTCATTTCTCTTTTCGAAAACTCTCGTCCTATTCAGTTTCTTCTAGTGAGGATCGTAGCACTTTTACCGCAAATTCTTGCTCTTCGCTTCATAGCTTTATCGCTTTGAGTTTAAAAACATCGGCTCCCATTTTTTATATTTCACTTTCTCTACTTCTTCCCATTCTTTCTATTTTCCCCTTTGTCTAGCAACCCTCTCAGCCACCAATTTATTCAACTTCCCCTATTCTTTAGGTTTAGGGACGATGTCGACTTCTTCATTAAAATTAACTTCCAAGTTCCGAGAGGTAACCAAAGGCTGTTTCCGGGGGTTCATTTTCTGATCAATAAACCTAGGAGGGTCTTGTTCATCATTTCTTATAGTCATGATCTCAGATCTCAGAACTTAATCTCGTATTCCCAAAAACGGCGGCAAATGTTGGAACCAATTTTCCACTTAAACGATCTTCGGTTGGACCTGCAAGGAGAAGAATGCGAGGTTTTAACTCCCCGATTCACCTCCGGTATGAGAATCAGTAATTGATCTTTTAGGTAAGATATGAACATACAATTAATTGTTGAATATATAATTATATATATAATTATGTAAAAAAATAGTAAACTTGGCCCAAAATTTATACTAGGTATTATCCACTCTTAGAGATTAGTTGAGTGAACCCGGGAAGATCCAGGAGAATGTGGCATATCCGCCCCTTACTTCCCATTTGGACGTGCCTTGTAGTGATTCTATAGCTTCTTGGGCTTAGTTCAGACTGGTATTCGAATTAAACATACTTTAGATTAACATATAATAAAGTGTTTACCTAGACATGAAAGCAATGAGAATATACCTCCATTTGAGAAAATATTTACACACCTTATTCTCAACCTTCTCAACCTGTTGCAAAGAAACAAGTAAAATAAACATTATTAGTTAATCTAACTTTAATAGCTCAACGTCTTAAAAAATAAACACTTATATCATAACTAAGTGAAATATAATGTTTTACAAATTTAACACGTAACGAAATATACATATTATGTAATCAAATTAAATAAAATACTATCATTGTAAAATACATCTTACGGTCAAATTAATGAATCAACTAACGATATAATTTGGATATTTTTTAAATTTACAACCTGTCGCGGTAAACAAGTACTAGTTTTCAAATATTTTTTTGAATTAAAGTTAATATTATACTTTTATTCAAAAAAAAGAAATTCAAAAAATAATTTGTGAACCTATAATCTTTTTTCATTTTGCAATAATAGGTTTGTATTTTGCCAAGTATTTGACAAAACACTGTTTTTTATACTAGGTATTGTCCACTCGTAGAGGTTAGTTGAGTGAACCCGGGAAGATCAAGGTGAAGGTGGCATATCCGTCCGTTACTTCCCATTTGGACGTGCCATGTAGTGATTCTATAGCTTCTTGGGCTTAGTTCCTACTGAGATTCCAATTAAACATACTTTAGGTTAACATATAATAAACTATTTACCTAGAAGGCTAACAATGGGAATGTACTTCCATTTGAGAAAATATTTACACACCTTATTCTCAACCTGGTGCAAAGAAACAAGTGAAAGAAATATTATTAGTTCATCTAGCTTTAATAGCTCAGCGTCTTAAAAAATAAACACTTATACCATAACTAAGTGAAATATAATATTTTACAAATTAAACACGTAACGAAATATACATATTATGTAATCAAATTAAATAAAATACTATCATTGTAAAATGCAACTTACCCTAAAATTAATGAATCTACTAACTATATAATTTGGATATTTTTTAAATTTACAACCTCGGGTAAATAAGTACTAGTTTTAAATATTTTTTTAAAATATTTTTTTGAATTAAAGTTAATATTTATACTTTTATTCAAAAAAAGAAATTCGAAAAATAATTTGTGAACGTATAATCTTTATTCCTTTTGCAATAATAATGGGTTTGTATTTTGGTAAGTATTTGACAAAACATTTTTTTTGTGCCTGTCACAAAATTTGTTAGAAAATGTGTCTATAAGAATTTCTTTTGTTAAAAATCAAGTTTATAAACATAAGCATGGTTATCAATAGTAAATTTATATTACAATTGAAAATTTTAAAAATATTCATTATAAACATGTTAAAGTTCATATGTCTCATTCATACTCATTGTATATGGTATATATAATGTTATTTTTATATTCCAAATAAAATAGATAAAGAATTAAATAAAATCAACAATTATTTTATCATTTATTTTAATTCTTATTTTTAAATAAGTAAAGGGAAATTATTAAATATTTTTAAAAACTGCATCATTTTTCTTACATGTAAAACTTGTTTGTCAAAAATTTTATATCCCAAACTTAATAAAATTGAATTTGATTAAATATTGTTATGTAAATATGACAATTAATTTGTGAATCTACTATAGTAGTAGTTATACTATTGTTAGTTGAGGTTAGTAGGAAATTTATATATCATCTCATTAAATAAAATTAAATATTTTTTAGAAAATATAATTTTTAAATTAAATTTTTTTATACCATGCTTACCACGTGATTTTTATAATCTCCTTTTATTTACAATAAAAAATAAATTAGAGTAATATATTTTTACATGTATGATTGTACATCATCATCCATTTAATTTATATAATACATGGAGCACACTTTGTTAAATCAGATAAACTTGAAAAAAATGGAAATTTGTAAAATGAACTTGATACTAAAATTAGAAAAATAACTTAAACTATATTCGGTATATTGTTTAATGTATATATGGGAAGCTACTCTAAATACTATGTGTTAACCTAATAACACACTAAGTTTACTTATATTGGGAGTTTGTGATGTAGGAAGCTCCTTGAACTTCATTTCACCAAACACATGGTTGAAAATGAGTTTTTTTTTACTTGAAGGAGATGTAGGCTTGTTTGGGAAAAATTGTAGGATTGTAAGAACTTATAGTTTTCATACATGAACACTTTGCCTCACCATTTTCAACTATAACTATTGGGAAAGGAGTTATTATTTTTCTTGAATCCATTAGTAATATTGTTCGTGGTGGAATTGGTGCTCGTAATTAACTCATCTAATTGGTGGAACTAGTAGTCCTAATCTTAAAACTTGAATTGGTGGTGGCACTGTTGGTTGTCAAGTTGTTCGAACTTAAGTTGTGTCATCGGTGATAACTTTAATAATGGCATCAGTGGTAGTAGGATTAGTGTTATATTGGGTTGTCTTAGTAGTGACATTGGTGGTAGCATGTGTAGCATCTTTAGTGGTTACATTGGTGGCACCAGAAGTTGTAATAATTGAAGGGGTTTAGTGGTATTGATGGCGGCATTGGTCGTCGTGCTCTGATTAGTGCAATTGGTGGCATTGGAAGTAGTAATCTTAGTACGGGAATTGGTGATAGTATTGTTGGTGTTGGTGTTGAAATTCCTGCTAACTTAAGCAGTTCCATTGATGGCCACTTTAACTATGGCATTAGAGGTGATAGTATTGGTGGTATATTGGTTAGTCTTAGTAGTGGCATTGGTGATAACATTGCTATTAGCTTTAGTGGTGACAACGATGGTGGCATAACTGGTTGCTTTATTCGTAGCATTGGTGATATATTGGTAACTCTTAATAGTGGCATTGGTGGTAGCGTTGCTTGTAGCTTTAGATGTGGCATTGGTGACGTATGGCTGGTTGCTTTAGTGGTAGCTTTGGTTGTTTGGTTAGTCTTAATAGTGGCATTGGTAGTAGCATTGATGGTAGCTTAACTACCGATTGGTGGTGGAATAGCTGGTAGCATTATTGGTACCATAGGTTGTATATTGGGTAAATAATAGTAGTGGCAATGGTGGTGGCATGGCTTACAGCTTTAGTTGTGGTATTGGCGGTGCTAGTGGTAGCATTGATACTGGAGGATTTAGTATCAGTGGTAGTTTTAGTTATGGCCTTGGTGGAAACAACTTACTTAGTAGAATTTGGGGTATTGGTGGTGATATTGGCAGTAACTTTAAGTAACTTTGGAAGTATTAAAATTGGTTGTAGCGGCGGTAAATTGGCAAGAGCTTTCAAATAGTAATGTTACAGATGAAATTAATGGTACTCGAATGATCACGGATAATACATATAATTATGTTAGTGTCGTTGACTGTAATAGCATCAGTAGTGGTGAAAACCTTGATTGGTGTGTCATCGTTGGTAGTGCTGTCAATATCAATGGGGTTGCTGGTGACATTAATCAGCCTTACAGTGTTGACCATCTACCTTCATATTGGCATAAACATCAGCATAATTTTTAATTTTGTTACTAGTCCAATATCACAACTAGCACCTTGAATATCACCACTAGCATCCCGAATTCTACTAAGTAAGTTGCTTCCACCAAGGACATAACTAAACTACCACCATCAATACTAAATCCACCAGTATCGTGCCTACCACTAGCACCGCCAGTGCCACAACTAAAGCTATGAGCCATGCCACAACCATTGTCACTACAAATATTAACCAATATACAACCAATGCTACCAATAAAGCTACCAGCCATGCCACCAGGTAAGCTACCAATAATGCCACTACCAATGCCACTACTAAGACTAACCAATATACCACCAACGCTACCACTAAAGCAACCAGGCATGCCAATACCAATGCCACTACTAAAGCTAGAAGCAACACTACCACCAATGCCACTACTAAGACTAACCATTATATTATCAATGTTACCACTAAAGTAACCACCCATGCCATCACCGATGCCACCACTAAAGCTACCAGCAATCCTACCACCTATGCCACTACTAAGACTAACCAATTACCTCCATTTCTACAACCTCTAATGCCATAATTAAAGTGACTATGAATGGAACTGCTTAATTTAGCATGAATTTTAACACTAACACTAACAATACCACCACCAATTCTCCTACTAAGATTACTTGCTACCAATACCACCAATTATACTAATAAGACCACCATAATAAATGGCGCCATCAATATCATTAAATCAACTACAATTATTACCACTTGTAGTGCCACCAATGTAACCAGTAAATAGGCTAGTCATGCTATCACCAATGCCACTACTAAGACTACCCAATATACCACTAATGCTACCACAACTCATGTAATTATTAAAGTTCCCACCAATGACACTACTTAAGTTAGCACGAACTTTACTCTCAATAATGACACCACTAATTCAACTATTAAGATTAGGGCTACGAAGTGCCACCAATTGGAGGAGTAAATTACCACTGTTAGAAAATTATGATTTTAGAGCTTAATTTAATTATGTTCTTGATGTTAATCCTAAAATCTAATGATTGGAAATTGTTCAATGATATTTGAACTTAAATTTTCATGTATGGTTTTAAGAATTTTCTTAATGAAATCCATATGAAATGAGAGTTGAAAGTAGCTTGGAAAAGCTTGGAAAATTTGAGAATGTTTGTCCCACATTGAAATAAATAAAGGGGGTTATGTGCTATATGGTATTACCCACATGAGTAGTATACAACTACTAAGGTGTGTGATGGTCCATTGTGTTGTTGTGTGCTTCACGCGCACACACACACACACACACGCGCGCCCTCCCCGCCACGCACCGCACCGGACCGGGTCGGGTCGAAGGGCGATTTGGGCGAATGTCTCGGCGTCTCGCGTACGCGAGGTGACCTGGGCGAGGATTTTATTTATTTGAGAATTATTTTAATTCGAATTTATTTATCGGTGATTGGATTATTGGGCTGGGTTCTGAAATAGGCTAAGTAGTCTAAATATATTGAACCTGCAAATAATCTGATCTGTAACAAGTTCTGATATTAGAATCAGAACTTAAGAACTGATGAATAAAATCAGAACTTAACAAGTTCTGATATCAGAATCAGAACTTAAGTACTGATGAGTCGAATCAGAACTTAAGTACTGATGAGTTAAATCAGAACTTAACTTAAGTTCTGATAATAATGTGGGTGTTAATGTGAAAAGCTGTTACAAATAATTTAAATTCAAAAGCTGATCAGTTTTGATTTTTTCATTAATGAATTCAAAATCTGATCAGTTTTTATTTTTTATTAATGAAGCAGTTTAATTCAGACATTAAGTGTGTTGACAGTTTCATTTTTCCTCTCCTATAAATAGAGGCTAAACTGAATGAATAGGATATACAACACACTACATTCTCATCTCTTCTCTTCAACCTCTCTGTATTTCTCTCCCACAAGAACTGAAGTGCTGATATTTTCCGGCGACTGAGGTGTTGGTCGAAGTGGAGGTTTTGTTGCTGCTGTTAACATAAACTCCGAGCTGTTTTATCCTGTTGGAGATATTGCGCACATCCTAAACGCAGCAGGTAGGGGGCAATAATCTCTTCAAGAGCAGCCAGGACTTCGAGCAAGGCCTGGTGACTCAGCTGTAATCATTTTCTTGGCGTTTTGTATCTGTAAACCTTTATTTCAGTCACTGTTGAAAGCTATGGTTTCGGGTACATCTTTCTTTCTCTCTACATTATTTCAGTTACTGATTTTGTTTACCTGCATGTTTTGTTTTGTTAACTGTGGTCTTGGCCTAAACTTGTTAAATTCTTTATACACTTGCCTCTATGTTGCTATACTTGTTAGTGAGAATCCCCCACAAATCCATACAGAAATGTGATCAATTTCCCATCATGACTTGTTTTTTCAGAGTCGGTACCCTTACGGGTTTGAACGCTCCTAATTCCTCTACTTCAATGGCTATCGGACTCAGATGGAATGTTTCACCTTGAATCTTAATCCGTTTAGTATAACCATATTCCATAGACGACGACAAGTCAAAGGTTATGGTGCCAATCTACGGCTTTGAGACATTAATGGTCATGTCTCGATCCTGTTCGTCGAATGCTTCAAGGATTAACCCTATCCTCTAATTGCGACCACATAATTACATTCGCTTAGCTGGGCATCTCCAGAGATATACTGCCTCTATCTCATCAAATAACTTGATCCCATTCAGAGTTTTAACACTCTTGCTTTTCTGGCAGTGTCAGTACCTTCTAGGTTTACAGGGGATAGACTCAGATACTATAGTATCATCTATGTAGCAAAGGTACTACCAACTCATCCTTACAGCTTGTTATTACCCATTGAATACACTTCGAGGGATCTCCTCTCATGTGTATTGGGTTCCCACTGTTGATGAATTATGATGGGTTGACAATCCCATCCCCAACCTTGACTTAAGGACCACTGCAGGTTCCAGTCCTTTAGTAAGAGGATCGGCTATATTATTCTGAGTTCCTATGAACTCTATAGCTATGATCCTATCAGTCACTAAACCCCTTATAGACTTGAGTCTAACTTGGATATGTCTCTTAGTTTTAGCATTATACTTTTTACTGCTAATCTTGTCGATAGTTGTTCGACTATCACAGTGAATAGCAATAGCAGGGAGCGATCTGCTTACTACAGGTATTGCAGACATAAGTCCGTGTAACCATTCAGCCTCCGTCCCTGTGGTATCAAGTGCACACAACTCAGCCTCAAAAGTAGACCGAGTAACAATAGTCTGTCTGCTTGACTTCTAGGATATTGCTCCACCAGCCAAGGTGAACACGTATCCAGTCACTCCATTGGAACCAGACTTCTTAGCTATCCAACTTGCATCACTGTACCCTTCAAGCACACTAGGAAATCTCCTGTAGTGTAAACTAAGGTACATTGTGCCTTTTAGATATCTAAGTACTCTATCAAGAGCATCCCAATGAGTTCTGTTTGGACAGCTTGTATATCTCACCAATTTAGACACAGAATATGAAATATCTGGTCTAGTACAGTTAGCAAGATACTGCAAGCTCCCAATAATCTGAGAATACCTTAACTGAGATACAGGCACTCCTGAAGTATTCTTGACAAGGGCAACTTTCGAATCATAAGGTGTACTAGCGATTTTACACTGTGAATAACCATATTTCTCAAGTATAGATTTCTCTATATAATGAGATTGAGTCAAGGTTATTCCTTCAGTGGACTGAATCAATTTGATTCCAAGAATCACACTTGCCTCACCCATATCCTTCATTTCAAAATGCCTTTTCAAGAATTCTTTAGTCTCGTTAATAATCTCAATATTGGTTCCAAACAATAAAATATCATCCACATATAGGCACAAGATAACACACCCATTACCTTTAACTTTAGTGTAGACACACTTATCACTTTCATTAATCTTATAACTAAAAGGCAATATAGTTTCATCAAACTTTTTATGCCAATCTCTGGGAGCTTGTTTCAAGCCATAGATGGACTTGATCAACTTACATACTTTCCTTTCATTGCCTGATGCAACAAATCTATCAGGCTGATCCATATAAATCTCTTCCTCAAGTTCACCATAAAGAAAAGCCGTCTTTACATCCATCTGATGAATGATAAGACCATGGACTGAAGCCAATGCTATAAGCATTCGGATTGTTACCATTCTTGCAACCGGAGAGTATGTATCAAAATAATCAATTCCTTCCTTTTGCTTAAAACCCTTAGCTACCAGTCTAGCTTTGTACTTATCTATTGAGCCGTCAGGGTTCAACTTCCTTCTAAAGACCCATTTGCACCCAATAGTAGAACACCCAGGAGGGAGATCAACCAACTCCCATGTTCCATTGGAAACAATAGAGTCAATTTCACTCTTGACAGCGCCCTTCCAGTGCCTTGACTCAGAAGAATCCATAGTTTGCCGGAAAGTTAAAGGTTCGTCCTCGATATTGTAAGTGATGAAATCACCTCCAAAATCCTTGACTATTTTTGCATGCTTACTTCTCCTTGGTTCCTCTAATTCCTTAGGAGTAGAGCTACTACTAGGTTCCGCCCCCACATTTGTCATCTTTTCCACATGATCAGGAATAGAACTTGATGTGTGAGTAGGATCTTCCTCAGAAGTCGTTTCAGGTATTCCAGTCTTCATAGGGTAGACATCCTCAAAGAATGTCGCATCTCGAAATTCAACTATCGTGTTTGCCACTATACCATCTATGTCAGATTTTAACACTAAAAATCTCATAGCTGTAGTGGTTTCAAGATAGCCCAGAAAGATACAGTCAACAGTCTTTGGACCTAGTTTCTTTCTCTTGTGTTCAGGAACAAGCACCTTAGCAAGGCACCCCCACACACGAAGATACTTAAGACTAGTCATCCTGCCTTTCTATAACTCCAAGGGTGTTTTATCCATGTGTTTCAGAGGGACTCTATTCAAAATATGGCAAGCCGTATTTAGAGCCTCTCCCCACATGTATTTAGGCAACCTAGAGTTAATAAGCATACTATTAATCATATCTTTAAATGTTCTGTTCTTTCGCTCAGCAACCCCATTAGACTCAGGTGTGTATGGTGGAGTAACTTCATGAACTATACCATTGTTTGCACAAAATTCATTAAAAGCATTACTCGTATACTCACCACCTCTATCAGATCTCAATCTTTTAAGTAACTTACTAGTTTGTTTTTCTACTTCAGTTTTATATATAATGAATTTACTAAGTGCTTCATCCTTATGTCTAAGTAAATAAACATAACAATATCTACTACTATCATCTATAAAAGTAATGAAGTATCTAAACTGGTCCTTGGTCAACACACCACCAAATTCACAAATATCAGTGTGTACTAAATCTAACAAGTCTGAATCCCTAACAACGTTATGAAAAGGTTTCCTTATCTGTTTAGCAGACACACATACTTGACATTTAGAATTCTTTTATATGGTATATTTTGGAATCAACTCTAAGTTCATCATGTTCTTAAGAGCACCAAAGTTTAAATGACCTAGTCTAGCATGCCATATATTTGAGGATTCAATACAATTAACAGTAGGAATAACATTATTATTCAAACTTCCCAAAACGGGATCCGCATTAATAACAAATAAACCATTTGACAAGTAACCCTTGCCAAAGAATGTACCAGTGTGAATAAGAACTACTTTATTATAATTGAACGAAATTTCAAAACCACTAGAAACTAAACAGCTTCCACTTATTATATTTCTACGCATGTCGGGAACATGATGCACTCTCGTCAGAGATAGAATACGTCCTGAAGGGAACTTCAGATCCACGTTTCCAACTCCATGTACTTGAGCAGCACTAGCATTCCCCATCTTCACAGTCAGGCTATGACTCTGTTGATAAGATACAAATAAACTAATATCAGCACAAATATGTACATTAGCTCCAGTATCTATCAACCATTCATTTGACAGATAGGTAGAAAATATCACAGGGTTGTAGGATACATACCGGTCAACGTTGGTTTCAGAAGCCGTAGCCTCACCAACAACCATGTTCACTACAGGCCCACTTGCGGTTCCAAGCACAACATTTGCTTGTGCTACCTCGGTTTTCTTCGCTTTCTTCGTAGGGCAGTCCTTACTCCAGTGCCCAACCTGCCCACAAGACCAGCATGGTTTGTTTGCCTTGGGTTTCTTGGCCTTGTCCTTGTCACTCTTAGGTTTATTACTATTAGCTTTCTTAGCAAAAGCCTTCCTCTTTTGTCCTACAATTGCTATGTTTACCTTCGAGGTACCGTGTTCAGTTGGCATCACATGTCCCTGTTTGGACTTGTGTTGTTCTTGTACCGAGATGTCCAGCATAAGGTTGGTCCAGGTGATCTCTCCTTTCTGTCTTTTCAGGGAGAGAGAGAACTCTTCCCAAGACTTCGGGAGTTTTTCAATCACACTCATCACCTTGAACTTCTCCGGGAGATTCATTCCAGACTCCTTCAAAGCATGCACTATCATCTCGAACTCATGCACCTGCTCAGTCATGGACTTATTGTCCACCAGCTTGAACTCGAGGAACCTTGCCACAGAATACTTTTCTAGACCTTGTGAGTCAGTATTATGTGTCTGGTCAAGCTTCTCCCATAAGAGTTTTGCAGAGTAGGTATCAGAAGAATAGACATCAAACAAAGTGTTTGTTAGTGCCGCAAGAATGGCCGCTCTAGCCACTCCATCCTTCTCAGCCCACTTCACAAAAGCCTTAACTGTGTCAGCCTTCTCTTGATCCACTACTGGTTTCTCATATTCCACAACCGGCCACAGACCCTTTATAGTCAACCACAGCTTCATCATTTTCTGCCAGCGAGAAAAGCCAATGCCACCGTTGAATTTCTCCGGTAAACCGGTTAGTTCAACAGCCTGTGGGAAACTATAGGTGGTCCAATCAATGGCCCCAGCAGTTACACCCGAACTGCTACCACCACCAACGATAACCTCACTTTCGTTAACCATTATGCTAAATTCTAAATAACCAATAATCTCTTCAAGAATGATGAGAATCTCACTAACAAGTATAGCAACATAGAGGCAAGTGTATAAAGAATTTAACAAGTTTAGGCCAAGACCACAGTTAATAAAACAAAACATGCAGGTAAACAAAATCAGTAACTGAAATAACGTAGAGAGAAAGAAAGATGTACCCGAAACCATAGCTTTCAACAGTGACTGAAATAAAGGTTTACAAATACAAAACGCCAAGAAAATGATTACAGCTGAGTCACCAGGCCTTGCTCGAAGTCCTGGCTGCTCTTGAAGAGATTATTGCCCCCTACCTGCTGCGTTTGGGATGTGCGCAATATCTCCACCAGGATAAAACAGCTCGGAGTTTATGTTAACAGCAGCAACAAAACCTCCACTTCGACCAGCACCTCAGTCGCCGGAAAATATCAGCACTTCAGTTCTTGTGGGAGAGAAATGCAGAGAGGTTGAAGAGAAGAGATGAGAATGTAGTGTGTTGTATATCCTATTCATTCAGTTTAGCCTCTATTTATAGGAGAGGAAAAATGAAACTGTCAACACACTTAATGTCTGAATTAAACTGCTTCATTAATAAAAAATAAAAACTGATCAGATTTTGAATTCATTAATGAAAAAATCAAAACTGATCAGCTTTTGAATTTAAATTATTTGTAACAGCTTTTCACATTAACACCCACATTATTATCAGAACTTAAGTTAAGTTCTGATTTAACTCATCAGTACTTAAGTTCTGATTCGACTCATCAGTACTTAAGTTCTGATTCTGATATCAGAACTTGTTAAGTTCTGATTTTATTCATCAGTTCTTAAGTTCTGATTCTAATATCAGAACTTGTTACAGATCAGATTATTTGCAGGTTCAATATATTTAGACTACTTAGCCTATTTCAGAACCCAGCCCAATAATCCAATCACCGATAAATAAATTTGAATTAAAATAATTCTCAAATAAATAAAATCCTCGTCCAGGTCGCCTCGCGTACGCGAGACGCCGAGACATTCGCCCAAATCGCCCTTCGACCCGACCCGACCCGGTCCGGTGCGGTGCGTGGCGGGGCGGGCGCGCGCGTGTGTGTGTGCGCGCGTGAAGCACACAAAAACATAATGGACCATCACACACCTTAGTAGTTGTATACTACTCATGTGGGTAATACCATATAAAGCACACAACCCCCTTTATTTATTTCAATGTGGGACAAACATTCTCAAATTTTCCAAGCTTTTCCAAGCTACTTTCAACTCTCATTTCATATGGATTTCATTAAGAAAATTCTTAAAACCATACATGAAAATTTAAGTTCAAATATCATTGAACAATTTCCAATCATTAGATTTTAGGATTAACATCAAGAACATAATTAAATTAAGCTCTAAAATCCTAATTTTCTAACAACAACCACCTGTGCCACCCTGAAATATATTACTACTTGATTCAATAAAAATAACAACTTCTTTTCCAATAGTTATGGATCTATAGGGGTTACATGAGCAGGTGATTTAGTGTAGATGAAAATGGTGAGGCAACGTGTTCATATATTGAAAATATAAGTTCTTACAACCGTACAATTTTTCCCAAAAACGCCTACATCTCCATGAAGTAAGAAATTGCATTTTCAACATTGTGTTTGGTGAAAAGAAGTTTAATAGTTGTTGGGGAGCTTCTTGAGAGGGGAAACTGGCATTATAAGTAAACTTAGTGTGTTATTAGTTTAACACATATTGTCTTGTATATATACATTAAAAAATAGGACCAATATTTTTTAATTTTAGTATCAATTTCATATTATAAATTTTGAATTTTTTTTCTGTTTTTTAGAAATCTGATTTAACAAAGTGTATTCCAGGTATTATATTTATTAATTGGATGAAGATGTCCAAGCATATATGTAAATAAATATTACTCTAATTTATTTTGTATGGTAAATGAAATTAGATTCTAAAAATCACGTGTTACGTATTGTATAAAAACGTTTAATTAAAATTTACAGTTTCTCAAAAAAAATAAATTTTTTTACTGAGATGATATACAAATTTCCTACTAACCTCAAATAACAATAATAAAAGTGCCAAATAACTAGGCACATTTTCTAAAAAATTTAGTGACAAGCACAAAATGGCTGAGAACTATATAAAGATAATGTTTTGATAAATAATTAAAAAATTCAAGTCTATTATTATTGCAAAATGAATAAAGATGATACATTCAGAAATTATTTTTCAAATTTTCTTTTTTGAATAAAAGTACAAATATTAAACTTTAATTAAAGAAAAATTAAAAAATAAACCAAATACCTATTTGCCCCGTCAGTTTGTAAATTTAAAAAAATATCCATGTTATATATTAGTAGATTCATTAATTTCACGGTAAGATGTATTTTACAATGATAGTATTTTATTTTATTTTATTATATAATATATATATATATATATATATTTTGTTAGGTGTTTAATTTATAAAACATTAATATGAAATTACTTATGGTATAAGGGTTAATTTTTTAAGAGGCTAGGCTATTAAAGTTATATGCACTAATAATATTTCTTGCACTTGTTTCTTTGCACCAGGTTGACAAGAAAGTGTGTGAATATTTTCTCAAATGGAGTTACTTTCCCCTTGTTGGAAGCTGGTGAAGATAATCAGTTTACTATATGAGGCGATGACTTAAAAGCTCATAGATGTTAACCCGAAGTATGTTTAATTGGAAGCTCAGTCCATATGTTTAATTGGAAGCCCGGTCCGAAGGAAGCCCGAGAAGCTATAAAATAAGTACAAGGCATGTCCGAATCGGAAGTAACGAACATATATGCCACGTTTTCCTTGATCTTCCTCGGTTCACTCTAACCACTAAGAGTGGACAATACAAGTATAAAGATTGGTCCAAGTTTGCTATTTTGATACATAATCATATATACAATTACATACTCAACAACTGCTTGTACGTCCATATCTTACCTATAAAGACCATTTGCTGATTCTCACACTGGAGGTGAATCAGGGGGTCAAACCCTCGCATTCTTCTCCTTGTAGGTCAAACTGAAGACTGTTCCAGTTGAAAAATGGTTCTAACATTTGGTGCCGTTTATGGGAATACGAGATTAAGTTCTGAGGTCTTAGATGATGACAACAAAAAATGATGAACAAGGCCCTCATAAGTTTATTGATAAGAAAACGAACCCCTGAAAATAGCTTTGGTCACCCCTCGGAACTAGGAAGCTAATTTAATGAAGAAGTCGACATCATCCCTACACCTGAAGAACATGTAATGTTGAAAAAATTGAGGGCTTAGAGGGTTGCTAGTAAAAGTGGAAAATTATAAGAATGCGAAAAAGTAGAGAATGTGAAAGCCAAAAAATGGGATGCTGATACTTTGAAACTCAAAACAACAGAGCTACGAAGTGAAAAGCTAGAATTAGATGCAAAAGCGCTACGAGCCTCACTGGAAGAAATTGAAGAGGTCAAGGGTTCTTGAAAAGAGAAACGAGCCCACACCAGGGAAGAAGGAGGATGAAGGCAGTATTGGTTTTGGACTCTGAAAAGGACGAAGAAGAAGTCGTCTCTCGAACAAGAATATTAAGATTAAAGAAGGCCATGTTTGGGAAAAAAACTATTAGTCATAAACTAGGGGTACTTGAAGATATTGAAGCCTATCGACCCCCAACAGGTGAAAAAAGGAAATTCCCGAAGATGACTAAGTTTAATGGGAAGGGAGATATGGAAGACCATTATGAAAAATATGAGTTGTAGAAGACTAGAATGAGCCACAACCAGACAATGCTATGTAAGTTGTTTAATACCTATCTTAAAGGGGGGCATCATTGTGGTACAAGTGACTTCTCCCACATTCGATCAATTCTACGAGTTATTGAAGGGGAAATTTATAAGGCATTACTCACACCTATACCGAAGGGAGAAGGACACTGAAGCCCTCATACACCGTAGGCAAAGGACGAGCAAGTCTCTAGGTGACTACCTAGACAGATTAAAGAAGGAAGTTGGTATGCTCACCAATTTGAACAAGACTAAAGCGATGGTATATCTGACCATCAGACTCGACCCGATCAAAGAAAAAAACTTGAATTATATATATAAGGGGTGAGAACATTTGAAGGAAGATGGAGATTCGATAGGGATAGAAGGAGCTCCAAAGAGATAACCACAAATGACATTCAAGCCGCTACGAATACTCGTAAGGGTCCAACGAAGACCGAAGGGATGATCATAGGTTTAGTGATAAGAAGTAAACATATCGAGACTCAGAAAGGTGAAGAGATAAAGAATCAACTGCGTTTACACCACTTAACGCGCTGATCTTCCAAATTCTCCTTGAAATCAAAGCAAAACCAGGCTTCATCCAACTAAGCAAAATGAAGATGGCCGACCATAAGTACTATGACTACGATTATGATAAGGGGTATAATACTGATGAATGTTTTTACCTGAAGAGCCTGATTGAAAAAATTATCTAGGATGGAGAACTCAATGAATTTGTAAGAGACGTGAGACAAATAGAGAACCCGAAGAGAGATATCATGGAGAGGTGAAGATGATTTCGGGAGGCAGTACCTTCAGACCTTGCAATAAAATTCTAGGAAAAGGTACGTTCATCAAGGTAATAATTTATACAAGTTCATCCATGCTAGATAGAGTATGCCTCTTATCTTCATCAAAGAGGGACTACGAATATGTCATATACCCCCATGAAGATTCAATGATAATTCACCCTATCTTGATGAAAAAGGATACGGAAAGCATTAGTAGACGGAGGAAGTTCAGCCAATATCTTATTTCATCGGACGTATACCAAGATAAACCTAGCCGGACAACAGATGGAGACATGCCATGAGGCACCTCTTGGGGTTTTCGGAAGACATCATATACCTTGTGAAGGTATGATTACTTTACCCGTTCTTACCAGTAAAATATCCATATATTATCACAAGGCCTCTAGACACATCAATCACCTACTTGAACAAGTTCTTCAACCAAATACCTTATGTGGTTTTTATCGTTGCCGCCATGAATTTGGCCTCGCATAAAGACAAAGTAACACAAATATATTTCTCAAACACTCATGTTATGAATTTTTATTCAAGTAGAATGCCATATGAGATGTACTATTTTTTCATCCAAGCTTCTTGCATGATCATTATCCGAGTAACCACTCAACATATAATTACCAGCTCCTTGTACATACACCCATAAACCATTCATATTTAGGAGTTTCTTTAATGTTGCATAAAATCCTCTACATAACATTCTAGTGTAATTTATCAGGCATATCCATGTACAACGGGTTTGTATAAGGTACGTTAACTTGCCAATGATACTTTTGTACAATATGGAATCCACTAATTTACCACTTTCAAGTTTTTCTATCTGTACTTTGTACTCCATAAAATATCTATAGTAGTTTATAAGTTAGCATGTTCACCTTCTCAAAGTTCCATAAGCTATTTTCCTTATCTTTGTGAACCCTTTTTTCGGTTTACCTACAAACCAAAGTAGTATGCCCGCTTTGCTTTAGCACTCATGTCAAACTCACTCTCCATCTCCTTCTAAAACTTTAAAATATTTCCAAATCAAGATATATTGACCGTGAATACCATGCTCCAGGTGACTGGAAAAGTCCGTAGATCATTTTAAACAACCGATATACCATATGCTCTTCATTCTTCTTTTCAAAACCAATGAGTTTAGTCACGTACACTTCTTTTCAAAAATCGACAAAATTTTGCAGCTAAGGCTAAGTGATGCAGCTGTCATCCCTGTTTTGTAGCTAACCAATGTGGTTACATCTAAGTGATGAACAAGCCTGACCAGTTTTGCAGCTAACACTAATAATAATCTCACAGGTTTCAACCAAGTTACAAGCGCGAATACTTCATAGTAATCAATCCCCAACTTCTAAACATAGCAACTCGCCAAACGTTTATCCTAATATTTTACTGTCACCATTTCTATTCTTCTTGATCTTATACACGAACTTCAGAATAATAGGTTTATATCCAAAATGGAATTTCTGTTAGCACCTTGGTCATGTTCTTCTCGATTACTATGTCACCTTACGTGAATCTCAATTTTATAGCTTCATTCCATTCACTACTGATCTTTGCTTATTTGAATGTCTTTGGTTACATGACACCTATCACACCCTCTAAATCCAGGGTATAAATTTAGGGCATGATTAACACTAACTACTCACTAAACCTGTACAAGTAAGATATAAATAAAATAATTACCCCGAAGTACTACTACTCAGGATCTTTTCAAGGTTAAGGATTAAAAACAAGAATGACAAACCAACTTTATTATAAACCAGTTTAAACAATCTGTCTCAAGAACTCTCTTTATCACAAAACATTATTCTATTCACATTTTAAGCTAAACATCTTTTATTCAAAGTACCACTATTACTTATCCTGCTACACCTGATCTGGCAACTCAAAGCTCTCTTCTGGGATATGGACAAACATCTTTGGTATAAGGGGGTCCGCTGCTTGAATCGTTTCTTGACTACTCGTGTTCTGATGGGTTTCATTCTCTACCTTAACTAAAAACAATATGAATAACAATAAAGGGGGTGAGCCAAAATTGCTCAACAAGCCTGCAACAATATATATAGTGTAAACAAAGAAGAATAAATGAACCGGTAATCGTCTAGTTTGAACAGCCATCTGTTTCTATAAAGAATAATAAATTCCGTTGCTGGCGAGCGCCAAATGAACGAGACTGGAAACAAGAACCAACATATGCACTATAACCTACTGATCAGTCAAGATACAGTACATATCTATACCAAAGTGCATAGACCCAACCGACATAAGGGTACCCAGGCAACTATGGCCTCATAATCAAGGGTCCGGTTAATACCCGGCCCACATCGTAACCATCCAGTCCATAGCTTAGCATCCGGAACAATCAGTATACTTGTAATGTATCCCAACATCAGGATATATCAGAGTATATATAAGTAAGGGTATCAACATTGGAATATAAATAGGGGATTCAATAAATTGGAAGAAATCAAGAATCGATATGAAATAGAACAAGAACTAATAACTGTGTATCAGTATATATGAACAAGAATTATCAAAGTGTAATTGGTATGGAAAGTGGGGTATATTTTACTATTATGATCATAGAATAGGGAAAAAACTTGCCTGGCGTGCACTTCACCTCGTATGATTCACTGCCTTCTGTCTCTGGCTTGATTCACCTTGGTGGTATTGAATCTATCATGGGAAGACATTCATTTAGATAACTTACTTCTTACGCGTATCTCGAATTGATACCATGTACCCCTATTTGTCTACCCATACGATTCTCTCATACTCGCACATATAATATAACACATAAGGTTCATATAATCACGTAAAACATATAGCACATAAAGCACATAATTGACTTTGGGCTCATAGTTATCCTAAGAATCGATACTAGGCTTATACTTACACTAACAAACACTATCTGGTTCGATTTATAATTCTTTGGGATTTATTGGACTCGATTCGACCCCTATTAGGGCCTATAACCAATTAACTACTATAAGACAACTCGCTTCTGAAAGAAATTATGATTTATAGTTATTTTTAATGGATTCGTTTCATTTTTCTAAGTCTAAAGGTCTTTGTTTCACTCGAATCGGACTAATGGTTTAATTACTATGCAATAAACAAGATTTAATTAATTATAAATCAATTCTAATTAATTAATCACAATTAATTAAACCTTAATTATATTTGTAAATCATTATTTAGTATTTATTATAATTTAAATTAATTAATCCTTAATTATTAGAATTAATTACAACTTATTACAATTTATTATCAATTATATGATTTAATCGACTATTTACGAATAATTATTCGATACAAATAACTATAATGACATTCTTCGAAGAAATAAACTTTTGCTCGAATAATAATCCAACTTATTGATCAATTACTCGTACAACTACGAGTTACTCACATTATTCGACTAATTATCGAATTATTATTCATATCATTCGATATATTTTTAACCTTATTTATTACTTAATTCTTAAATAATAAATAAATAAATAAATAATTAATTAATTAATCAATTTTGAATTTCTAAATTAATAAAATAATTTAGAAATTAATTATAATATTTTTCTGAATTTAAAACTAATTTTTAATAGATTTTTAGAATTTATAAAACTGATTTTGATTTACTAAAATATTAATATATAATTAATAAATCAAAAATAGAAACAGGGAATTGATTTTCCGGGTTTTCAGGATAAAACCCAGCTCGTTTCCCGGGTTGAAACCAGATCGACTCCAGAACCCGACAACGACGGCGTTTTCCGACGAGTAAAAATGACGACCAACCACAATAAAACCGCGGTTTTTAGTCTCGTTTCGTTCAACAATCAAGCCCAACGATTTTCCCTGTCTTTCTCCTCCTTCCTCCATCATCCCCAACGTCGGGAACCTCGCAATGGAGGCGGCGACGTCGTTTTCGGTGACGCTAAAACGGAACCCAACAGACACAAAACCGGTACCATTCGAACGAGGATTCAACGATCTACAATCCTCTAACAACAGAATCATTCAACAATTATCAAATCATCAAACCCGAATTCGAAGAAATAAACCCGAAATTTCAAATCAAAATCAATTAAACTAAAGATATACTAATTGATAACAAAATTGAATAGAGAATCAAAAGAGCTTCATAACGGACACTTACATGTTCGATTTGGTTAACCGAATCACCTTCAAAATCTGATTTGATTCCAAGAACTCCAAAATCCTAATTTCAGAGAATTGGGGATTTTCTTAAATTTTCTGATTTTTTAGCTTAAATAACTAATTAATTATCAATAAATCAGCTATTTATATTTATGAAAATAATACCCCTAAATATTTGTCCCCAATTTTTATAATTTTTGGGCATTAATAATGAATTTTTAAATATCCATTAAATACAAAATAAATGTAAAAAATTCCCAAAAATTTTGAATATTACAAAAATGCAAAAAAAAATGATGTTTGATAATTTCATGATCATAAAAAAGTAAAAATGTGATTTTTGTGGGGGTTTTGACTCCCAAGGGCTCTGAAAAAGTCATTTTTCGCGAAAGAGGTAAATTTGTAAAATGTCTAGATGTTCAGAATGTCGATGTGGTATAGACCATACTTGGCAAAATAGGGCCAATGATTTTGTTTAAAATACGGGCTTTTAAAACACTGTTTGAGCTGTACGGATTTTGATATAAAACCTATAACTTATAATAAAACACTCAATAAATACCCGAAATACATTCCGATCACAACAGACAACACGTAGCACATAGCAGTTAGGGTTTTATGACTCAACACACTTAATCACAAAATAATACACATATTTATTTTTATTAGAATATAGTATAAACGTAATTTCTCGGTCGTTACAACACCCATCAGAAGTAGTTCATCTGAAATCTGGATTTCTTCACTTCCATCATAAACCTCACATAGCAATAGAAAATTTTTGGGTTCGCTGAAATATCATGATGTCTCAGACTCATATCCGATACTTTTATTCTTTAAGAACAAATTAGTCAAAGAGTTCGGTGTATGAGGTGACAACATCTCCGTCTCAGTTTCTTCCCGTGTGCTATTTTTTGAATCGACAATGACGAATGTGTCAAAGAAATGATTAACTTTCACCTCAGAACACTACGAGTTCCACCTCTTTTCTTCCACGAACACAACATCTTGACTGAGATGTAGCATTCCCATATTTGGGCTCTATAACCCATTATCCCTCTTTCCAGGTTCCTTTCTTATATAAATCATAGCCACACTTCTGGCATCATGTTTTTCCATACGAACATTTGAAACCTTGATAAGTGTAAAACATCTAAAAATAAGTAGATGATCTGAAAATAGGAAGTCTCTCTAGTCAATTCCTTTATTGGTAGATGGTTTAAATCATAAACCAAATGCCTCACAGCTATCCACACACATAATTGATAGATTTTTCTCTTTTCTAAAACTCCTAGTCATTGAGATTACCATCATGTTTAGCCTTTCTATGGCCCCATTTTGTTGTAAAGTTTAGGGTGTAGTCAAATGTCCCTTTATACTAGCTTTTATATAAAAAACTTCAATGTCCTTTGTTGTGAACTCCCCATACATGTCTGACCTTAATGTTTTAATTATATCATTTTATTCCTTTTCATCAAGTGCGCACTTCTAGTGCATGATCCTGAGTTTTTAATAAAAAATCCACATTGCATGATTGTAATCATCGACCATAAAAAATATATCTCTATTTCCATCCGAAGTGGGTAGAGATATAATATCACATAGATCATCATGTATCAGTTCTAGCTTCTTTTCTTCCATAAATCATGAATGTATGTGAATGATTTTTTACTTGTTTTGACAAAACTAACTACTGCAGTTCGCCTTCAGTTGGAAAAGTTTTGGTAGACCTCGTGTCATTCCCTTATTTGACATTGTGTTCAAAACTTAAAAATTCACACTACCTAATTTTGAGTGCCAAATCCATGTTAGCTCCTCTTCTTTTGATAACAAACACATAATTTCATTTTTTAATGATAAATTTGAACAATCTATTTCCTGACCTCAGCACCTATATTAACAATTTACCTTAATCATCATAAACCAATAAGTAATCTCTCGTTAGCACCACCTTGCTGCCATTATTTGGTAATTTCCCTAAGTTATAATGTTGTTGTACATCATTGGACCATAATATACTTCTCTAAGTGTGTGTTCATCTCCATTTTTACAGTTGAATCTGATTGTACATTTTCCATCAATATTGATAGTAGACCCATCACCAAAATGAACCTTTTCAATACCGTTCTCATTTAATTCACTGAATTTTTCATGACGCCCAATAATGTGATTGCTGGTGGTTTTATCCAAATTTCACATATTTTTGTGTGACTCGATGTCTCCCTTCTGGACAAAACTTGGAACCACCTTCTTTATTTAATGATACAATGTCACCTCCATTTTGATCACATCTAGTCAACAACAAAGTGGGTTCATCATCCTCGAATTGGTTGAGGTTGGACTCAAGCTCCTTACTTTTCTCATTTTCAAGTCGTGGTTTCCCGCGCTTTGCTACATAGTGGCCATATATATTACAATTAAAAAAGTTCATCGTACTACTATCATCAGTCGTGTTGACACTCTTGTTGGTTCCCTAATCCTTATTTTGTTGTTATTGATGACCTTTATCAACTCCGTTCGAGGGTTGTTTCTTCTTCTCTCACATAATCCATGACCACTTCTAGATCTTTGATTGTGGAATGATGCCACCCCAATTTTATTTGTCCACTTTTCCAATTCTTCATATTAGAGAAGATTTTATCCGCTTGTACTCTCAAACTTTCACTTCATCCTCTCTTCAAGAGATTTGAAATGACCCACCAATTCCTCACCAATTCCTCAATTTTCATTACATTTATATTTTCAAATTACTCGATATTTGATGCTATTTGGAAAAAATTATGAGGGAGCGCTCGTAAGATCTATCCCACTTTACCCCATTCTTCCATTATTTCCCGAAGTACCACTATCTTGATAAATATTCCCCTCACCTTCATCTAAAAATCATTTACTTACGTTTTAGGGCAAGCCTTTTGCCTTGGCCCAAGTGCTTTCCTTACCTCGAGCAAGACAAGCTTTTTTTGCTTAAACTACACATACTTTGCACCTTAAAACTTAATTATTTATTTTTACCCAAATTTGACCTAAATCGACCCTCTTGAGGGGGGAAGATGCATTATAAAATTTTAACTATAACACTACATCAAATTATTGTTATAAATATATGAACAAATTTTGAACATTAAAATCTTCAATTTTTATTATCAAAGTAAATTTTTTAAATAAATAAATATTATTACGACTAGTTTTAAAATAAATATGAATATTTTTACAGATCCTTACTTACATGTAAATAAAATAAATATCTTCAATTTTTTCATGTAATTATAAAAACTTATTTTATCCTTATAACTTAAGGAATATAGTTTTTTTAAACTTAAAAAATTATTTTTTGTTTAAAAAAAAGATAGAAAAAATAGTTGTCAGATTTATGGAAAATTCTATCAAATTAGTTCTTACATTAAATTTAAAATTCTATTAAATGTAATCAAGTAAATAGAAATAATTAGAATTTGGAGACGAATATCACGAGGGCATGAAAATATAAAATTATAACTAACAATTTTATTTAATACAAATTGAAAATGTTGTAGGGAACAAATTCAAAAATATATGCACAAGTATAAATAATTTTGAAAATTGCAGTCTTGAATTATAATGAAATTTAATTTTAGTTACAATTACCAATGTTAACCTCACCAATTATAATTATTTTACAGTAAATGAAAAAATACATCAATAATTTTAATATGTGAAAATATAATAATTTAATATTAAAAAAATTATACATAAATAAAATATAGAATAGAGAGTATAAATTATAGTTTAAATAAATGATGAACAAATCTTGCTAAGGAAACAGTAAGTTTAAGAATATAAGAATTGAGTGTAGATAGAACATGAGTGTAGGTAAATTTATTTATTCTTTTTGCCTTATGGGCCAATAACATCACAAAAGAGCCCAACTTACAACACATCCTAATTCTTATTACTATACTTTGGTAATCTTAAAATAAGCCCACTATATTTTAAATTGGATCTAACATCTAATTCCAACAAACAAATCAATACCCTAAATTTTTTCACAATATGGTTTTCTCCCGTATGTGGAGCCTCATTTCAACCAAGCCTTAAAAAATCTTCATTTCAATACACTAATCCTACCGTAAAAGGCTTGTGCAGCAGAGCTACTAGACTTTCTGGTTCATTACCCAATTTTGTGATAAATCCCATGTTTGTTTACATCTTATATATTGATAAAAGTGTCTTATTAAGTGTGAATTACAATATATTCTTGTAATCCTTTAAAAGTTGTTCATTGATGCACTAATAATTTTATGATCTCTCAACACTAATTTTACCTTTAGAAGGTATATGTTTTCACATCTTGATCTAGAAGTCACCTAATAAGAACGCCTTAACAAGAACCTAGCTTATTATATGAGTTAGTGAGAATTGAATGTAATCACCACTTTTTATATATAGTTATGAAACTTTTGTAATGCTTAATTTCTTATATACACTAATGAGGTTCCATGTCTAGATGATACCAATTTTAAGTTTTTGCTTCTTTATATTTGTCATGTTGTAATGGTTATAATGGATTTTTTTAATAAACTAAAGTTTAGAGAAACCATCACAAATTTCCTAACAAGAATTATACAACCTAGTACTTTGTAGATTTTCCTCAAAATTTTTTATTAAGTAAAGGAAATTCATGGCCGAAATTAATTATGTGAAAATTTAAGGATAAGCCATGGCTAAACATATGTATTGAATTCATTTAGATGGATAATATCCAAACTAGATGAATAATATATAGATAGACCTACATTTGTGGTGTGGCCATATATAGTTAGATTAGTTTTCTGTGTGAATACTATCAAGTTATTTATCCTGTTTGAGACAATTCCCTTGGTAAAAATTAATCTTGATTCATATATAACTTTGCTTTTTTCATATGGATTGGATGTGATTCAAAACTTAGTTGATTGGGGTGTTATAATTACCCTCTAATAAACTAATCCAATTTTTTTAGTCTATTAAACTGATTTTAAACATTGTTTTTCAAAATTTCTTACATATGTTATAAAATGTTTCTATAGACAATGATGAAAATGCTCGGGAAATTTACATTCCAAGCTTCACCATTGTTCTCAAATTCATGCCGGTAATATACTTTCAAATTTATTTTATTGCAAAATATTTTATTCTTATTTTCCTTCACTATTCATTTATATGGTATATTTTGTCTTCACCTCTATAATAAATGCACGCCTCTATATTTTGTATTCACCTCTATAGAAAACACATTCTACAAAATTGTCATTGAAAAGTGCAATTATGCGTCTGTTGTCAAAGGAAGAGGAGCTAACATGGGCACTCAAGATTGGGTCGTGTGAATTTTCAAGGTTTACACAGAATGTCAAATAAGAGAATGGCATGAGGTCTACAAAAACTTTTTCAACCGAAGACGAACTGTGATGGTTTTGTTGTCGAAACAAGTGAAATAATTATTCACATACATTCAGGATTTATGGCAGGAATAAAGTAGAACTGATACATGATGATCTATGTGGCATGATATCTCCCCCAATTTTGGCCGTAAATAGGTATGTATTTTTTTATGGTCGATGATTACAATTGTGCATAAGAACGTAAACATGATAATACATAGCACTCAATATAGAAAAAATGTATACAATGCCACAGTAAGATTGTACCATATTTATTGTACCATATTTTGTTATAACTAATCTTTAAACATAATCGGTATATACTATTGCTAGGAAATCCTGAGTGTTTAGACCTCACTAATCAATTATGTGACGGGAAAAAATATCCAGGAAGCTAGAAACATATATTCTTACAAATAATCATTACACAAGGGAATAAACAAAGGCTGGGTATGAATTCAAGTTGCCTCACTGAAGCGCAAATTTGCAGGAACATGGCAAGAAGATATGACACTAAATAAAGTGTTATACCTGACATATCTTTTGTAGCTTTGACCTAAAGCTCGATGATTATGTACTTTGTCCTATAAACTAAATATAAGTCCCAAATCTCCTCGATTTGGGGTTGGGGTGTTACAATCTAGTATTGGAAACATTTTGAAGTTTAAGAAGTAGATGGAGAGTGAGTTTGAAGCGGGCATACTACCTTGGTTTGGAGGTAAACCGAAAAAGGGTTCACAGAGATCAGGAAAATAGCTTACGGAAAAAAGATCTTGAAAAAGGCGAAAATGCTAACTTATAAACCAAATAGATATCATATAGATTCCAAAGTACATATAGAAAAAGATGAAGGTGGTAAATTAGCGGATTCCACCTTGTACAAAAGTATCATTGACGAGTTAAGGTGCCTTATACATACCCATCCATATATTTCATATTATATGGGGGTTTAAAGAAGGTATATGAATAGGCCTGCTAAGTTACACTAGAATGTTGTGTAGAGGATTTTACGCAACATCAAAGACACTCCTAAATATGGATGGTTTATGGGTATATGTACAAGGAGATGGGAATTATATGGTAAGTGGCTACTCTGATAGTGATCATGCATGAAGTGTGCATGAACAAAAAATTACATCTCATATGGCATTCTACTTGAATAAAAATTCATAACATGAATGTCGGAGGAATAAATATGTGTTGCTTTGTCTTCGTGCGAGGCCGAATTCATGGCGGCAACGACAATAACCACACAAGGTATTTGGTTGCAGAACTTGTTCAAGTAGGTGATCGATTTGTCTAAAGGCCTTGTGATTATATATGTGGATATTTTACCGATAAAAATGGGTAAAATAATCATACATTTGCAATGTATATGCTGTCTGCCGACAACCTCAAGAGGTGCCTCATGGCATGGCTCCATCTTTTGTCTGGCTAGGTTCATCTTGGTATATGTCCGATAAAATAAGATATTGACCAAACTCATTACGTCGACTAAAGCTTTCCATAGCTTATTTTTCTCGATGACAGGGTGGATTACCAGCGAATATGCATGGTGGTATAAGACATTCTCGTAGTTCCTCTTTGATGAAGAAAAGAGACACAGTTTGTCTAACAAGGCTAAATTGGTATTAAATATAAACTTGATGAGCGTACCATTTCCTGGAATTTATACTTTTAAGTCCGAGGGTGCTTCCTCCTGGAATTATCTTCACCTCTCCCCGATATCTCTCTTCGGGTAATCTGTTCCTTATCTCAGAACTTTTATAAATTCATTGAGTTCTCCAGCCTTGATCATTTTTTCAATCGACCACTTAAAGTAAAAACATTCATCAGTATTATGCCCCATTATCCTGATGGTTGTCATAGTACTTATCGGTATTCTTCTTGTGGTCGGCCATCTTCATTTTCGCTGGTTGGATGAAGCGTGGTTCACCTTTGATTTCATAGAAAATTTCGAAGATCAACGCGTTAAGTGGTGTAAACAAAGTCAATTCTCTATACCTTTGCCTTTGCAAGTCTCGATATGTTTCCTTCTTATCAATAACCCTATGACCGTTCCTTCAGTCTTTGTTGGATCATCGTGAGTATTCGTAGTGACATGACTGTTAGTTGCAGTTATCTCTTTGGGGCTCCTTGTATCCCTCAAAAATTTCCATCCTCCTTCGAATGTTCTTACCTCTTAAATATATATCATTCAAGCACTTTGGGCATAATCATAAAGAGACGACATGAGCATTTTACCTTTGATTGGGTCCAGTCCAGTGGTTAGATATACCATGACTTTAGTCTTGTTCAAATTAGTGATTATACTAGCTTCATCCTTGAGTCTGGCTAGGTAGTCGCCTAGAGACTCGCTCAGTATCTTTTTCCCTTCAGAATAGGTGTGAGTAATGCCTTATAAATTTCCCCTTCAACTTCTCATAGGTTTGGATCGAACAAGGGCGAAGTCACTTATACCTCAACGATGCCCCCTTTAGATAGTCTTAAACATCTTATAAAGCAATGTCTAGTTGTGGCTCATACCAGTCACCTACAACTCATATTTGTCATAATGGTCTTCGAGATCTCCTCTCTCATTGAACTCAGTCATCTTCTGGAATTACTTTTCTTCACCCGGTGTAGGTCGATAGGTTTCAATCTCTTCAAGAACCATGGGTTCATGACTAATCTTTTTGTCCCCAAAGAAGGCTTTCTCCAATCTTTTCGAGAGTCGTCTTCCTCTTCATTGTTTTTGGAGTCTATAGTCAATACGGCCTTTGTCCTCCTTCTCCCACAGTGTGAGTCAGAGTCCGCGGACTCATCTTTCTCAACTTCGGCTTATTTCTCTTTTTGAGAACTCTTGGCCTCTTCAGTTTCTTCTACTGAGGCTCATAGCACTTTTACCGCCAATTCTAGATCTTCGCTTCATAGTTTTATCGCTTTGAGTTTCAAAGCATCGACTCCCATTTTTTGTATTTTACCTGCTCTACTTCTTCCCATTATTTCGATTTTCCCCTTTGTCTAGCAACCATCTCAGCCCTCAATTTCTTCAACTTCCCCTGTTCTTCTGGATTTGGAAAGATGTCGACTTCTTCATCAAAATTAGCTTCCAAGTTCCGAGAGGTGACCAAAGGCTGTTTTCAGCGGTTCATTTTCTAATCAAGAAACCTATGAGGGCCTTGTTCATCATTGCTTGTTGTCATCATCTCAGATCTCAGAACTTACTCTCGTATTCCCATAAACGACGCCAAATGTTGGAACCAAGTTTCTACTCGAACGATCTTCGGTTGGACCTGCAAGGAGAAGAATGTGAGGTTTTGACTCCCCGATTCACCTTCGGTGTGCGAATCAGTAATTGATCTTTTAGGTAAGTTATGAATGTACAAGTAATTGTTGAATATATAATTGTAGATATGATTATGTAAGAAAATAGTAAACTTGGCCCAATATTTATACTAGGTATTATCTACTCTTAGAGGTAAGTTGAGTGAAGCCGGAAAGATCAAGGATAACAAGGCATATCCGCCCGTTACATCCCATTTGGACGTGCTAATCTTATAGCTTCTTCGGCTTCCTTCGCACTGGGATTCGAATTAAACATACTTTAGGTTAACCTATAGTAAATTGTTTATCTAAATAGGCTCCAAAAATGAAAATATACCTCCACTTGAGAAAATATTTACAAACTTTCTTCTCAACCTGCTGCAAAGAAACAAGTGAAAGAAATATTATTAGTTCATCTAACTTTAATAGCTTAATGTCTTTAACAATAAACATGTATACCATAACTAAGTGAAATGTAATGTTTTACAAATTAAACACCTTACGAAATATACATATTATGTAATCAAATTAAATAAAATAATATCATTGTAAAATACATCTTACTGTGAAATTAATAAATTCACTAACCATATAATTTGGATATTTTTTAAAATTTAGAACCCGTCGGGCTAAACAAGTACTAGTTTTAAATATTTTTTATAAATATTTTTTTGAATTAAAGTTAATATTTATACTTTTATTCAAAAAAAGAAATTCGAAAAATAATTTGTGAATGTGTCATTTTTATTCATTTTACAATAATAATGGATTTGTATTTTGGTAAGTATTTGACAAAATAGTGTCTTTATGTGTACTTTTCAACCTTTTTGTGCTTGTCACAAAATTTGTTAGAAAATTTGTCTATTGGAATTTTTTTTGTTAAAAATCAAGTTTATAAACATAAGCATGGTTTTCAATAATAAATTTACATGAATTTTAAAGTGACTATCAATGGAACTGCTTATGTTAGCATCAATTTTAACACTAACACCAACAATACCACCACCAATTCTCCTACTAAGATTACTGCTTCCAATGCCACACCTAAATATATTACTATTGGACTTAATAAAAATAACAGCTTTTTTCCAATAGTAATCCATCTATAGCCATTAACTATTGGACTCAATAAAAATAACAACTTTTTTCCTATATTTATCCATCTATGGCCATTACATCAGCAGCTGATTTAGTGTGGATGAAAATAGCCAGGCAACCTATTCTTGTATTGAAAATATAAGTTCTTACAATGGTACAATTTTTCCCAAACAAGCCTACATATCCATGAAGTAAGAAATTGCATTTTCAACATTGTGTTTGTTGAAATGAATTTTAATAGTTGTTGGGGGAGCTTCCTGAGACGGGAAACACCCAACACCCAATATAAGTAAATTTAGTGTGTTATTAGGTTAACACATCAGGGGTGAGTTCTATGGAGTCCACCTTTTTATCGGAGTCCTCGGAGTTCATCTACGTTCTGCAAATAAAATATATTGTAAAACGTGTTATTTTGCAAAACATGTTACACAAATAGCATAATTTCAACAAAATCATGCAAATCTCATATATTTACGGTACAATATGTATGTTCTGCAATATGTTCTGCAACATGAACATTTATGTTCTGCAAACTAAACATGTTTTGTAGAATATATATTTTTGCAATGTTCTACTTGTAAAATGTATGCAATCTACAAGATTTTTGATAGAATAGTGATGTTTGTCGAAAAATAATATGTTTTGCAATATTTTAAGCTATATTTTACTTGCAGAACATATATGGACTCCGATGACTCCAATTAAAGGTGGACTCCATAGAACTTTACTCTAACACATAATACTTTAGAGTACCTTGTCATATATATATATTAAAAAATAATCCCAATATAGTTTAAATTATTTTTTTAATTTTAGTATGAATTTCATATGATAAATTTTGATTTTTTTTCTATATTTTAAAAATCTGATTTAACAAGCATATACGTAAATAAATATTACTCTAATTTATTTTGTATAGTAAATGAAATTAGATTTTTAAAATTAGGTGGTAAGTATTCTATAAAAACGTTTAATTAAAAATTACATTTTCTCAAAAAAATTAAATTTTATTTAATAAAATGATATACAAATTTCCTACTAACCTCAAATACCAATAATATAAGTACCAAATAACTAAAAATAATAAAATACTACTACAAAAGATTCAAATATAAAAACCTTTCACTATCATGCACAAATTAATTGTCATAAATAAATTAATATTTACATAACAACAATTAATCAAGTTCAATTTATAAAGGTATAAGGTACAAAATTTTTGACAAACAAATTATACATATTAGGAAACTGATGCAGTTTTTAAAAATAATTACTAATTGCACTTTGTTTATTTAAACATAAGAATTAAAATAAATTATAAAATTATTGTTGATTTTTATTTAGTTCTTAGTGTATTTGATTTGAAATTATAAAAATGACGTAAAATTGTGGGTAACACTACATATACCATGTACTATCAGTATATAAGTTGTTTGGCTTAGCCATATGTACTTTGACATAGTTATAATGAATATTTTTTATGATTTTCTATTGTAATGTAAATTTATTATTGAAAATTATCCTTATATTTATAAACTTGCTTTTTTACTAACAAATTTTCACTAGACACTTTTTCTAAATAAAATTGTGACAAGTACAAAAAGGCTGAGAACTACATAAAGATACTATTTTATCAAATACTTTCCAAAATTCAAGTCCATTATTATTGCAAAATGAATAAGGAGTTTTATGAGTCCATTAATATTTATGATAGTTCATAAATTATTTTACGAGTTTTCTTTTTTTGAATAAAAGTATAAACTAGTACTTGTTTGTCCCAGTGATTTGTAAATTTAAAAAATATCCATATTATATGATTAACAGAGTCATTAATTTCATGGTAAGATGTATTCTACAATATTTGTATTTTATTTTATTTGATTATATAATATGTATATTTTGTTAGGTGTTTAATTTATAAAATATTAAATTTTACTTAGTTATGGTGTAAGTGTTTATTTTTTAAGACGCTAGGCTATTAAAGTTAGATGCACTAATAATGTTTCTTTGTACCAGGTTGAGAAGAAAGTGTGTGAATATTTTCTCAAATGGTGGTACTTTTCCATTGTTGGAGGTTCCTATAGATAAACAGTTTTGGGCCGATGACTCAAAAGCCCATAGATGTTAATGCCTACTATGTTTAATTGGAAGCCCAGTGCCAACCAATCCCCAAAAGCTATAGAATAAGGACAAGGCACGTAAAAATGGGAAGTAACTCATAGATATGCCACTTTCTACTTGATCTTCCAGGGTTCAAGTCAACTGACTACTAAGAGTGGCAATACCTAGTATAAAGATTGGTTCAAGTTTGTTATTTTGATACACAATCATATATACAATTACTAAGTTCTTCAACTCTTACAATTTCCCTTAATTTTAGTTTTTTCTAGACTAGGTTTTTAGTATGATTTTAGTTTTCATTTTTGTTATGTAGCCCGCGCTCCAAGATGCTAGATATGTTTGATTTATTTCAAAGTCGTGGTGAATAAGCTGCTTTACAAGATGATTTGTGGTATATATCATTTGCTGGTCTGCTCTTCTGCTCCATTTATATATGTTTGAAATCTCTATATATTTGTGTGCATATATTTATTATTTTTAATTTTTTATTTCACTAATATTTTCTCAATTTTGTATGTCAGTCCACTTAATTTGTAAATTGAAATGTTTATAATATTGTGTAAATTGAATTTTGGTGGTGCTTTTGTTTCTATATGGATTAAATCATCATACATATTGAATTGAATAATCAATAAATATAGAGTATTTATTTAGTTTGTACTTTAGGTAGATTTTACTTAAAGTTAGCTTTTAAAAATGAGACTTTGAATTATTTAAATTTTATAACATGGTCAACAACAAAATATGGGATTTCAGGGTCTCAATCCACATGTTGCTGCTGACCCAGTTTGCGGGAATACATGGGTGATGTGAAGAGGACATTGGTGGAGCTGCAGGGGCTTATTGCTGCTGGTGGCCTAGGAGCTTTAATGGGTGGTGCTGGTCGAGGCCTATTTATCAGTCAACGGTCTATGCATTATGCTCGGGTAGGTTTGTTTAGGTAATTTGATTTATCATTATTTTCTATAGTCATATTAGGTTATAGTTCATTTAGTTTATTTTATTGTATTGTTGTGATCATATATTTAGTGTTGTATACATGGTTTTTAAAAGTCTTAACACTGCTGTGTGATACTAAAGAAATATTTTTAACTTATATCTTTAATTATACAATTGTAATGTCTAGTTCATTGTTGGGTGATCAAACATTATTTACATGATATCAAGTCAACAAGTCTGCTATTCCACTTGTTAATTTGACGATTATTTTGTAAAAAGTTTGCGCATAAAAAAAACATAAATTCCGACAAATTGCCCGAAATAGATTAAATGGCCCGAATTAAAACATTAAAAAAATATTCTATCTTTGTTTATGTTAAAGGATTGTGGTATATTAAAATTTGATAAAGAATAAGTGTTAATTACAAAACTGAAGACCGACCTACTGTCTACTAGTAATATGGTATTTTGAGTTTGTTATGTAGTCCATGATCATGTATTTCTCAACAGTTCTTGGTTCCTAAAGCTAATTGGATTTTTGGGCTCATACGGAATTACTCTTATTACATTGTTTTCCTATATCAATCGAGGCATCAGTTGCACCTGTTATTATTTTTATCGTAATCTTTTCCATGTTTGGCATTGCATAAGACATTAGTTTAATTGATGCCTTTGTTAATCTAGATTTAAAAAATGTTAAATTTTTGTCGACATCTCGTTTTTGATAGAGTATATATTTATGTATATTTTAAAGGATTTTATTCTCATATTTATAATATTATATCATTAATTGTATATTATTAATTAGAGTTTAATGTTTTATGACAGAAAATAAAGAATTCCCAACTTTAGATGGAATTGGGCTTATTTGGACTTATTGGGATTTATTGGGCTGCACACGCATACATCACTGTTTGGGCCTTAACTTGAGTTCTAGACATCAGAATTGGGAGATCTTACCGCCCATACGAATCTAATAGAATTATCTACGATTTAGAAGTGGTCCAACATAAAGAATCCAACTGGAGCAGCCCAGAATCAAGCATGAAAGATACAAATTTTACATCAAAGTCCAATTTATTTTGGGAAAAGCATTGAAACTTATTATTATATATTAGGTTTTATATATTGTATACAAAAAACCATAACATAACATAGTATAGAATAAAGTTAGCCGTATTCTTGAGAGAAGGGATAAAAGCATCTTGAGAGGGAGATTGGAAGAAGGAGTGAATGGATTCACCTAGATTCTAAAGAAACTTTAAAGTTATATTCTACGTGCATCAGTTCTTAAATTCATGGTTTGCGTTCCTAATATACATTTTGTTTATCATACCATGAGTAGCTAATTCATTAATCCAAGAGTTTGGTAGTATTCAGTTGACTTAATATGTGTGTTTGATTATATTGTGATTTTTTTATTATTGTTAATCTGTCATTGAACACTTTATACAATTAGAGGAGTACTATTCTTTAGGAGTTATAATGAATCAGCAGAGGAGTTGTAATTCTTGTACATGATATAATAGACACAATTTAAGTATTAGATAAGGAGATTGATATGAGAATTATGAAACTTATGATTCTAGGTTTTTAATAATCTATAATTGTATTTTGTATGACAATGGGAATGGCGTTCAATGGATAGTTGTAGGCACTATAATCTACCTTGGGAGAGGATTTTATAAACCTTAGAAGGATTGTTTTTTAACAAAAAAATAACACAAATTAGACATTCATGATAGCCATTGAACAACCCTTATTCTTGGATTGTTTCTCTCATATATCTTATATAACTTTTATTTGTTTAATAGACTAAAATAATGAATAGTTAAAAAACCCACAAAATTAATATCCACACTTCTGAATTGTAAGAGAAAAAAGACTTGAAATTGGTGTTAATATCAGTCCTTCCCCGATAACGAACTTCTAAAAATACACTTCAACAAATTGGCTCCGCCGCCAAGGAAGGGAGCATATTGATTTTGAGTTATTTGTTTCTTGTAGTATGGATTTTTTTCTTTGTATATAGTTTCTTCCATCTTTTTGTTTTTATTTGGTGTGTCTACAGGTTTCTTTGAGGTGGACAACGTAAAGTTTTGAGTTGAGGAGATGACATGAATAACAATTTTGGTTCGAATAACGCTCAAGATTTCATCAATAATCAAGAATGATATCAAAGTTTTTATTCTTTTCAGGATTTTAATGGGTATCAGGTGAACTCGTTCAATTGTTACAACTCATATTATACTTCATACCCTTCTAGCACATATTTTTCATATGTATTCAATAGGTTGGTACAAAGCGAATGCTAAAAAGAAATGTTTTATTAAGGAAGTTCAACTTGTGAAGCATGATGGTTGTCTTCAAGTTCCTCCTTATGTTAATTTTCCAACGATCCATGATTCTTGTTTAGCAATTGATGATAATTTTGTGTTTGATGAGACTACTTGTTCAGTTGACTATAGTCCCATGTGTGATAATGATAATTTGGTAGACGAAGTAAATAGTGATGAGTGTCCAATTAAAATTGGGGAGAAATTTAAGATTGATAAAATTAAAAGTCTTGCTTATGAATATAAAGATCCAATTTGGGAGGAGTTTATGAGTCGCACTTATGATGATTATTCTGACGACTTTTCTAGTTATTTTGATTTTTTGAGGTCTCTTATGCAAGTGAGGATCATAAAAATTTTCTTATATTTTTGTGGATCAAAGGTATGTTTGCACATTATAATTATATTAATGATTCATAGTTATGTGCATTTATTACTTTTTCACCACATTGATAATGTTAGTTGCATGTACAAGTCAAGCTAATGACATTAAAGAAATGCTCCTTCGGAGACAACCTAAGATGTTAATTGTCAAATTATAGTCATAAATTAACCATAATTATGTATATCTATTAATATTAAGTTGTTGGATTGTGCAGATGAAAGAAAATTTAGTGATTTACAAAATCAGCAGCATTCTCAAGGCTTTTATCAGCATTCTGAAGGACTTTAGCAAAAGAGAAGCATTCTCAAGGCCTTTACCAGCATTCTCAAGGGCTTGACCCCTATTCTAAAGGCCTTGATCTCTTGTTCTTTTAAAAAAAGTTTTATGTACATTATTTATGTTACTTGTTCATATATATATATTATGTACATTATTTATTAGTTTTATTATTCTTAGATTATTATTCTTACTACTATTATTATTATTATTATTGTTATTTTATTACTTTTATATATATTTGTAAATTATTTTATAGTTTACTAATACATATATTATGTAGACTTTTTTATATATTTATATATGTACATATATATAACTAATATGTAAAATATTATATACATTTTTTTATTCAGATTTTTTTTCTTAGGATACTATGTATTAGTAAAAACAACAAAACAAAAAAAAGGAACATAGAGCGGGGTTTTGAAACAACGAGTGAAAACATCTAGTTTGAGTGTAAAAAACTATGTGTCATTTGATCAACGAGGAGGCTCTGCTACTTCAAACCGGATGCTTATTTCGCATATGTGGGTTTCATCCCACCATCTCGACGGTGATCTTCGTCATGGGAGTCTTCTTATTTTTTTTCATTATGTATGGTCTTTATTGTATAGTAAAATATTTTTATGTTATTATGGGATGATGATTATTGTTCCTTTGGGACAAGAAACATGCTATGTTGGGGGTGTATTTATGTGTGTGAATTATATGGTGATGTATTAGTATTAAAAAAAATAAACAAATTAAACAAAAAATTGCATTGTACCATGTAGGTGCATTCCATTGCATATCATATCATGATTTCATTTTAGTAGTAGTCCAAATCAGTGACCGATGATGTTAATATGTGTAGCTTATTTTTTACTAGTTCTTTCTAAGATCAAGTTTTAATGATGTTACATGCGTAGTGTCACAAGTGCAAAATTTATTTCTTGACACGACTCATTATGCTCTAGAAGTAATACTCAGATATCCTTATTTCTTGAGGGGTATCCTCTTGTTGATTATTAGAATTTTGACTCTTCCCTTTTGAGCTTCGTATGTAAACGCTTAATTTTGAGGGGACTTTGTGCCTAGTAACTGAAAGCCTTTTATGGTTTGGGATTGTTGACCCAACACTCGCTATATGGCTATTAGTGCATAAATCTTTAGGGATCTCGACCATTGCATAATTAAATAAGCCACTTAAATATTTACGAATGTACAAAATGGTTTGCAAAGCTTTTTGGCGGTCGTAACTCACTTACACTTAAGAGCCACCCAACCTTTAGACCGAGCTTGTGAAGTCTTACGGCGGTCGTAACTCACTTGCACTGAGGAGCCACCTAACCTTAGGCTGAGTATAAAAACCATATATAGTTATATAGTAGTATCGTATCAATACATATGTACTTCCTTGTCCGTTATGTGGTCATAGTGTGGTGTGAGTGTGATGTGTCTAAACTTGGTACATATTCTGAAGGTAATACCTGACTTGGTATAAACTATTATATTTGAGATCCTTTGTATAGTATATTATTTAGGTGCATTCATGGAGTTTCACATTTCATAGATTAAATGGAATTTTCGTGGGTACATTCACTATAGACCCTCACGAGACCTTACTCGTCCACTAGGGCTACCCTGGAGTTTAAAAGGATTATTGCATATGCCAAATGCAACCGTGATCACCTTACAAAACTGGTATTAGTTAGTAGTTTACTATATCAGTTTGCACGAGGACGTGCAAAATACTAAGTGTGGGGATATTTGATAGAATATATATTTATACATATTTTAAAGGATTTTATTCTTATATTAATAATATTATATCATTAATTAGATAATATTAATTAAAGTTTAATTTTTTATGAAAGAAAATAGAGAATTCCCAACTTTAGATGGAATTGGGCTTATTTGGACTTAAATGATAAGGAAATTTGGATTTATTGGGTTGCACGCGCATACATCAATGTTTGGGCTTTAACTTGAGTTCTAGAAATCAGAATTGGGAGATCTTACAGCTCATGCGAAGCTAATAGAATTATCTACGGTTTTGAAGTGGTCCATCATCAAGTATCCAACTGGAGAAGCCCAGAATCAGGCCTGAAAGACAGGCTACGAATTTTATATCAAAGTCCAATTTATTTTGGGAAAAGCATTGAAACTCTTTATTATATATTAGGTTTTATATATTTTATACAAAAAACCATAACCTAATATAGTATATAATAAATTTAGCCATATTCTTGAGAGAAGCGATAGAAGCATCTAGAGAGGTAGATTGGAAGAAGGAGTGAAGGGATTCATCAAGATTCTGAAGGAACTTTAAAGTTATATTCTTTGTGCATCAATTCTTAAACTCATGGTTAGTGTTCATAATATACATTTTTTTTATCTTATCATGAGTAGATAATTCATTAATCCAAGAGTTTGGTAGTATTCAGTTGGCCTAAAATATGTGTTTGATTATATTGTAATTTTTTTATTATTGTTAATCCGTGATTGAACACTTTATACAATTAAAGGAGTATCTAACTTCTAATTGAATCTTTAGGAGTTACAACGAATCAAGAGAGGAGTTGTAATTCTAGTACATGATATAATAGACACAATTTAAGTATTAGATGGGGAGATTGATATAAGAATTGTGAAACTTATAATTCTTGGGTTTTAATAGTCTATAATTGTATTTTTTATGACCATGGGAGTGGCGTTCAATCACTACAAGAAAAAAGTCCATAGACATGGGTTTTTGGCCGATGTCTATGATATTTGGCAATCGATGTTGATGTCGGTGATGTCTATTCTAGACATCGGCCATAATACGATTTCTTTACTGGCTTAGACATCGTTTCTCGAAAAAACTTATGTCAAAGCATTGTTTTTTTACAAAAAATGTTGGAAATAAATAATTTAATAAATAAATTACACTTGTTACAGTAGATTAAACATATAATGAGCTATGTTTTTTACCACATAGACATCATATATTTTCTTTTAGGTGATGTAAAATCAGATATTAAACATCGATTTATTCAGTAAAAGGCGATGTCTATAGTTACACATAGACATCAATTATATCCCAAACAAAGTGATATCTATGTTCAATTTACACCTGAATATGTCTATCTTTGACATCAGTTTTTTTATCAAAAATGATGTATATTAACTTTTTTGACATCAATTTTTCTTCTTTAAAAGTGATGTACAATTTTTTTTGACATCAGTATTAATTCATTAAAATGTGTGTTTGCATCTCAGTATTTCAGCACTCTTTCTATTTTTGAAGTTATCAACTTGTTAAGGCATGAAAGGTTATCAACTTCATGATCAAATTACATCTCTGAATAACTACAAGCACTAGGATTGGCCAATAAACACTCCTACAGCAAAGCAAGTACAGCATATATGGCATTAACTTACAAGATAATGCATGTTCCAGAGCCATTATCTCGAAGGCAACAAGTTTTCTTGGCCTCTGCATTTCACCTGGATTAACATAACCTACAAAATGAACAGGTATGAGAAACAATAGTCTACACTAAATCAGCTCTAAGTACTACTAGGAAGCAGGTAGCTATTTAATCTTATTTTGTTTAAATAATTAAGATTCATCTTGCTACAAGTTAAAACTAAAGAAAACTAGGTTAGTACATGAAAAAAGGAAACCAACTAACATACTAGGTTTGTACCAATAATAACTGAGAAGAAACTAAGTAGCTAACTAAGTACTTATTGCTTCTTACAACAGGTAAATATTCTAGAAAAAAAACCCTCAAGTATTTTTCATTATACATGTCAGTGTATACAGCAGAAAAGAATAACAAGATAAAAACAGAGAGTCCAACTACCCTTCACCACTTTGTATAACTACCACACAGTGTAGGTACACATCTGCATACTAGGGCATCTGTAATATTCTTACAATGGTTCATTAGACTTACCCTCTCTGCAATGCTTCGCGGATGACTAGCAAAGCCTCTTTTATGCCCGAATTTTACATGGAATGGAGTCTTGCTGAAACTACAGAAAATTCTCCATTGTTGCCATTTTAGCAGAAGTGATTGGCAAGCTCGGTTGGTGAACTAAACCAGATGTGTAATTGTTCAAATCATCATTCTAGTACACCGGGAAAAGAATGTAATTCAAGTGACTAACAAGAACAAATAAATAGTGAATAAACACCGTTCACATACCTGCTTGTCAAGTCCAGTCATATTGGATAACATCTTCACTTCACCATCTCTCTTTCTTTTTAAGCTGTTGCTGGTAGGACCATTGTGTAAATTACAGACGTAGCCCTATTGGAATTTCCTCCATTATGTCCATTGGCTAAGTATGAATCATTTGCATTAACACGACTCAGAGGCATGAACCTCGAGTGAGAAGAAGGCCCAAATGAGAAATTTATATGATCACCCAACCTATTCATTGGGGATCTTAATCATGTATTAGTCTTATTATAAGATCTGAAGTTTCCCACATCATTCATCCCCGAGAATCATGTTAATAAGCATCAGGTTCTTAGCAGCCCATACAGAATCATTGCAACAATAATACAGAAATCACAATACTGAAAGTAGTATCCATATTTAAGTTTTAACTTACAATATGTTATTTTATGACACATACAAGACTCAACCAAACCTAAACCAGGTCATAGTGTTCGAAAATTTTTTTGTTTTGTCAACTACAGAGCATGACACATACATCTGTTTCAACTTTCCACAAAATTAAAGCAAAATAAGCTATTTCAAATATAAATATGTGATAAATCATTAATTAGTGATGACCTTTTGCAGGAAAGATCCTGCAGACCAGCACAAACAAGCTTTTAGATGTTCATTCCTCTAGATCACTGATTGGATCAGTATTCTTGCACATGTACTTAAACTATCACATACATATGTAGTTCCTTATTTATGCAACCATTCAAAATTATTCTAGTAAATCTATAGCTCATCATCAGATATAAAATTTGAAGCACCAGATAAATAATAAGAGGTAGTGATGTACCCATACTAATATCATCTCCGGAAACGTCAAATCTATTAAACATACTCAAATAAGTAAATTAAGGTTACAATTTCAAAAAAAACCAAATTTAAAAAATTTAGGGTTTCGATTTCAAAAAACCCCAATTGAAAACTACTCGCAGAGAAGACCATATTTCAAAATAACATAGTAAATTCACTTACCAATTCGAGTTTCTAAAATGATAACCAAGTAGAGAAGATCCTAATTCAAGGTTATCCTCTTACCAGCTTAGCATAGAAAAACGGAGAGAGATGGTGGAGATGATGGTGGTGAGCAGAGGGGCGGTGATGTTTGTCAGTGGGGGTGGTGAGTGGTGGAGATGATGATGGTGGGGTGAGAGAGTCGGATGAGAGAGAGAGCTTGTGTGTTCATTTTTTTTAGTTTTTAGTTTTTTTAGTTATGTGTCTCGTGGGGGAAAAACAAAAAGCACGGGAGAATATTTGCGAAGGGGGAAATTTTTTTGGCTAAGGTGGAAACAAAAATAAAGTGGGCGGGGAGTGAATTTTTTTTTGCAACTTTAGACATCAGTTTTAGAATAACTGATATTTTAAAACAACATAGACATCATAAAAACACGAGATGATGTTATTAATTCTTTTAACATCAGCGGCATCACTAACTGATGTCTAATGTGTGACGTTTATTTGACTTTTTCTTGTAGTAAATGGATAGTTGTAGGCACTATAATCTACCTTGGGAGAGTATTTTATAAACATTAGAAGGATTGTTTTTAACATAAAAATAACACAAATTAGACATTCATGATAGCCATTGAAGAACCCTTATTCTTGGATTGTTTGTCTCATATATTCCACACTTCTGAATTGTGTGAAAGTCACTGGAAAAGAGAATAAAACCATTGTCGATATAAAACATTTTTGTAAATAAATGGTAGTTAGTGAAAATCTGGGTTACATGCTTTTGTATAAAACTCTTATGCACAATCATTCAGAAAAAACATGAATAAAAGAAACCGTAGTTTGAGGAGGCGTGGAACAAATATTTGAAAAAATTAGAAATTGTTTTTTCTCAAAGGTGCTGGTAAACCGTTATGTATATAAACTGGTTCTTATTTTCAAACTGTTGTTCTTTCATCTTAAAACAAGTGTGGTGACAATGGTTCATATTTTTAAACTGCTATGTGTAATAAATTAAAATAAAGGTTATTTTATAAAATTGTTGCTATTAAGTATTGAGACAATGGTTTAAATTTTTAAAATGTTGTCTCTTTCTTTCTTAAACAAGTGTTCATCGACCATTGTGTTAAGTTGCTTCTAGTAACAGTTTAGTGTTATGTGCATTAAGAATTAGTTTGGGTTAGTCTTGGTTGTTGCTAAAATAGAGGAAATAATGGAGATGCACACGTTTTGAGTAGTTTACCAAGACACTGTTGATTAGGTTTGGGCCCACCGAGTATGATGATCCTTCGGAGTCCTTACACCGGCTCAAGATGAAGTGTATCTTTGGTAGCCTTTGCCCTTATAGACATCCACCTCTACCTATTCAATGAAAAAATTCTTAAAAAGTACCTTCAAAAAATATATGAGTAAATATCTCTTATCATCTTCTCAAAATTATGGAGAATCCCATGTTTTCCTTCTCCCGGGGATTCCATATTTTCCTTGGTGAGGACAAGCCTTTTGCCATGGCCAAGCCCTTTCCATACCTTCAGCAAGGCAAGCTTCTTTTGCTTAAACTTCACATACTTTGTACCTTAAAACATAATTTTTTATTTGTACCCCAATTTGAACTAAAATGACCCTCTTGAGGGGGGAAGATGCACTACCAATTTTTAGCTATAACACTACATCAAATTATAATTATAAATATATGAACAAATTTTGAACATTAAAATCTTCAAATTTTAATATCAAAGTAAATTTTTTAAATAAATAAATATTATAATGACTAGTTTTAAAACAAATATTAATATTTTTACAGATCTGTACTTACATGTAAATAAAATAAATATCTTTAATTTTTTCAGGTAAATATAAAAATTTATTTTATCCTTATAACTTAAGGAATATAGTTTTTTTAAATGTAACAAATTATTTTTAGTTTAAAAAACTAAGAAAGAAAAAAAGTTGTGAGATTTATGGAAAATTCTATCAAATTAGTTGTTACACTAAATTTAAAAATCTATTAAATGTATTTCAGTAAATATAAATAATTAGAATTTGGAGACGAAGATCATCAGGGCATGAAATACAAAATTATAACCGACAATTTTATTTAATACAAACATGCACAAGTATAAATAATTTTGAAAATTGTAGTCTTGAATAATAATGAAATTTAATTTTAGTTACTATTACCAATGTTAACCTCAACAATTAAAATTATATTACAGTAAATGAAAAAATACATCAATAATTTTAATATGTGAAAATATAATAATTTAATATTAAAAAAATTATAAATAAATAAAATATAGAATAGAGAGTAAAAATTTTAATTTAAATAGATGATGAACAAATCTTGCTAAGGAAATAGTAAGTTTAAGAATACAAAAATTTAGTGTAGATAGAATTGTAGGTAAATTTATTTGTTCTTTTTGCCTGAATGGGCCAATAACATCACAAAAGAGCCCAACTTATAACACATCCTAATTCTTATTAGTATACTTACCTAATCTTAATCTAAGCCCAATATATTTTAAATTGGACCTAACATCTAATTCGAACAAGCAACTCAAAACCCTAAATTTTTTCACAATATGGGTTTCTCCTGTATATAGAGCCTCATTTCAACCCAGCCCTAATCCTCTCCTAAATGGTTTGTACACCACAGCTACTAGACTTTCTGGTTCATTACCCAATTTTGTGATAAATCCCAGGATTGTTTACATCTTATATATTGATAAAAGTGTCTTATTAAGTGTGAATTACAATATAATCTTGTAATCCATTAAAAGTTGTTCATTGATGCACTAATAATTTTATGTTCCCTCAACACTAATTTTAGCTTTAGAAGCTATATGTTTTCCCATCTTGATCTAGAAGTCAGGTAATAAGAAAAGTTAATAAGAACCTAGCTTATTATATGAGTTAGTGAGAATTGAAAGTAATCACCACTTTTTATATATTGTTATGAAACTTTTGTAATGTTTAATTTCTTATATTCACTAAACATATGAGGTTCCACATCTAGATCATACCAATTTTAAGTTTTTGATTCTTGGTGTTTGTCATGTTGTAATGGTTATAATGAATTTTTTTAATAAACTAAAGTTTATAGAAACCATCACAAATTTCCTAACAAGAATTGTACAGCCTAGTACTTGGTAGATTTTTCTCAAATTTTTTATTAAGTTAAGGAAATTCACGGCCGAAATTAATTATGTGAATTATTAAGGATAAGCCAGGCCTAAACTTATGTATTGAATTCATTCTATGGATAATGTTCAAAACTAGATGAATAATATGCCTACAACTGTGGTGTGGCCATATATAGTTAGATTAGTTTTCTGTGTGAATACTATCACCTTATATAATTTTGTTTTTAACATATGGATTGAATGTGATTCAAAACTTAGTTGATTTGGGTGTTATAAACCACCATAAAAACATTACCTTGTTATAAACCACCATAAAAACATTACCTTGGCCTAAATTTATTTGATTGCAAAATATTTCATTCTTATTTTCATTCACTATTCATTTATATGATATATTTTGTCTTCGCCTCTATATTAAATGCACACTTAGGGTGAATAGATGTTATTTCTGGCTAACATCGATTGTCAAATATTATCAAATAATTGTCAATCTGTCGAGAAAACATTTTATTACGGTCTATTAATTATATGCTTTCAAAGAGCACAGGATCGTTATGCAACAGAATATAAGTAACAACAAATAAAATAAAACTGTGAAATTTAGGCAAATTGGTCCCTGTTGCCTAATGGGCTACGTCGTTGTACTTTCAAAGAGAATATATCATTAATCACTGAATTGATATGATCACAAGATTCAAATCACGATCATAAGATTCAAAAACTTATCACCGATATTAAATTGCTCATAATCGTGTTATGTTAATCAAATTATCTCCGCAACTTATACTATTTAATTACAACCTTTTATAGCACACTAATTCCCTAAGTCCTCTTTTCCCAAACTTCCTACTCACTAATAACAATTGTGCACCTTAAAAAATGCAAGTTACTTGAAAAGTACAACTCAACTAATAAACTCAATTAGAAATACACGTATGTGATTAATGTTAGAACATAATATGAAATCATATTCAACAAATGCATAATTGTATTTTCATAAAGCTATGATGTATACTCGAGGGTACTCCCTAAAATAAGTATATACACTAGTATATATAAAATACGTTAACAATAAAATATTAAATAACCCACAACCGTCTTCAACTGAATCAATGTTTAAAAGTTTACACTTTGGTTTGTTTAATATCCGGGATAAATAGAGAGTATAGTACAATCCTAAACGATCTCCTTGAAGATAATAAATGATATTTATCTTATTGTCTTTTCATACAAAATATGTGAGCTAGTTTTCAATCATCACCAAGATGTTATGTAAAATATGGGCCTATATTATAAATGATTTAAAATTTAATTATGTTTTCTTCAGTACAAGGTTAGTATAAAACTAACCAATAAATAGGAATCATTTACATGTAAAATACCCCATTCTACAAGTATCTCTTTCTCACCCCTCTCCCTTTCTCCCCAACCAAAAAAGCAGGGACCTCTTAGTTTCTGAAATAGGATTTGAAGGATGTCAAGGCAACCGTGGATGAGAAAATGGTACAGGTAGCCCTCACAACGATATACAAGGTGTTTCAGAGGTTAAATAATTGACCATTACTGAGAAAGAAACTTTTAAAAAAGCCTAGGAAATGATTAAAACAATGTGCATGGTAGCGGAATAAGTAAAGAATACAAAATTTCCAACATTATGGGGAGAGATTGAATCCCTAATCATGAAGGAAATAGGTCAAGTAAATGATTTTTGTATGAAGTTAGAGAAACAATGGAAGAATCGAGTGAAGTTAGAAAGATCTTATGAGTGGTACCTGATAAGTTTCTCTAAATAGCATAAAATGTCAAGCAAATTGGAGGAAGTGGTGGGTCATTTCAAAGCTCTTCAAGAGAGGATGAATGGAAAGTCTGAGAGTGCATGCGGATAAAATGTTCTAACACAAGAAGAATTTGCAAAGAGGACAAACATTATTGGGGTGACAACATTCCAGAATCAAAAATCTAGAAGTGGTCATAGATTCCATACGAGAAGAAGAAACAACCCTCGAAATAGCAGAGTTTACAGAGGTCGTCAATAATAATAAAGTAAGAATGAGGGAAACAACAAGAGTCTTAACACGACTCATGACAGTAACATGATGAAGTTTTATACTTATAATATATATGGCCACTATGCAGCAGAGCGCGGGAAAGCATGACTTCAAAATGAGAAAAGTAAGGAGCTTGAGTCCAACCTCAACCAATTCGAAGATGATGAACCCACTTCATTGTTGACTAGATATGATCAAAACGGAGGTGATATTGTATTATTAAATAAAGGGAAGGGTGTTCCAAGTTTTATCCATAAGGAAAAAATCAAGTCAGACATAAATATGTGGAACTTGGATAACACCTCCAGTAATCACATGATTGGGCGTCGTGAAAAAATCAGTAAATTGAATGTGACCGATATTGAAAAGGTTCATTTTGGTGATGGACCTATTGTCAATATTAAAGGAAAATGTGTAATCAGATTCAAGTAAATATGGAGATGAACACACACTTAAAGAGTTATATTTCATTTCAACGATGTGTAACAATATTATATCTTTGGAAAATTATCAGATGAAGGCAACAAGGTGGTGCTAACCAGACAGTACTTATTGGTTTATGATAATTGTTGTAAATTTATATCATAGGTGCATAGGTCGGTAAACATATTGTACGAAATTGTCATTAAATAGTGCAATTATCAGATCATTCACGTACATTCAGGATTTATGGTAGGAATGAAGTAGAACTGATACATGATGATCTATGTGGCCTGATATCTCCACCAAAGATCATGCACTAGAAGTGTGTACTTGCTGAAAAGAAAGAAAATAATACGATTAAAAGATTAACGAAGGACATATATAAGGAGTTCACATCGAAGGACATTGAAGATTTTATGTAAGAGATGGTATAAAGAGACATTTGACTACACCCTAAACTCCACAACAAAATGGGGTCGTAGGAAGGCAAAATAGGATAGTAATCGCAATGACTAGGAGTTTTGTAAAAGAGAAAAATATATTAGCTATAATGTGGGGATAGGCTGTGAGGAATTTGGTTAATTTTTAAACCATCTACCAACAAAGGCCTTGACTGAAGAGACTTCTTATGAAGCGTGGACATGTACTAAACCTAAATTCGATCATGTATATATTTTCATATGTTTAGCACTTGTCAAGGTTTCGAATGTTTATGTGGAAAAACTTGATGCCAGAAGTGTGACTATGATTTATATTAGAAAGGAACCTAGAACAAAGGCTCACGGGTTATAGAGCCCAAATATGGGAAGGCTATATGTCAGTTTAGATGTTATGTTCGAGGATGAAAAAGGGTGGAACTCGTAGTATTCTGAGATGCTAGTTAATCGTTTCTTCGACACATTCATCATTATTGATTCAAAAAATTACACATATAAAGATAATGAGACGGAGATATTGTCACCTCATACATTGAACTCTTTGACTAATTCATTTCTGAAGAATAAAAATATGGGATATGACTCTAAAGTATGAAGAAACTCCAGCGAACCTAAAAATTGATTGAACCGAAGAAATCAAGATTATGATGGAACCAAAGAAATCGAGATTTCAAATGAACTACTTCTGATGGGCTTCGTATAACTAAAGAAATTAATACAAGCATAGTTTTTTTGTGAATATAATGAAGCTATAAAAATTGAGACTCACGCAATCGAGAAGAACATGACATGGGAGCTAACAGAACTGCCATGTTCGATGTAAACCTATCAGTCTAAAGTTGGTGTAAAAGATCAAGAAGGATGAATATAATGATATCGGAAAATACGAGGTTAGACTCCTGGTGAGTCGCTATGTTTAGAAGTTGGGGATTGATTACGATGAAGTATATGTGCTGGTAATTTGGTTAGAAACTATGAGATTATTTTTGGTGTTAGCAATAAAATTGGGTTAGCTTGTGCATCAATTGGATGTAACCCCATTGGTCAGCTATAAAACAGGGTTGGCCGATACATCATTTGGCAATAGCTATAAAACAGGGTTAATTGAAGGAAGTATACGTGACTAAACCCATTGGTTTTGAAAAGAAGAATGAAGAGCATAAGATATATGGCTGTTAAAAGTTATCTACTGACTTTTCCAATCACCTAGAGCATCGTATTTGCGCTCTATGTATCTATGTGAAAACCCGGGTCAAATCATGGGCCCTTTTCGAAAACCGGGTCAAATCTCGATTCTGAGTCCAAAATAAGTTGAAGACTACCTTCCCAAATGCAGCCAACTTGGGTAATGACTAGCCCATCATAGGCCCCCAAAAGATCATGATTTGTTGGTGCAAGTAGTAGTAGTTCTTTGTCTTATAAACTAAACATCAGTCCCAACTCTCCTCGATGTGGAACTGAGGTGTTACAAACTCCCCCACTTAAACTTCTGACGTCCTCGTCAGGCCTGAACAGACAGCCCATAGGACCAAGATCGTACCTCTCTAGCCATTATGGGATAATATCGGTTGGTTTCGTGTCCCCACCTCCGGACCTCTTACCATTGTGGGATAATATCCCCATCCTTCGTGTCCCCGCCTCCGACAGCTTGACGAATGAAGCTTTCGAAAGTCAGTTCTGATACCATATGTGAAAACACGGGTAAAATCCGAAGCCCTTTTCTAAAATTAGGTCAAGTCCCAATTTCGAGTCTGAAATAAGCTGAAGCCTATTATCCCAAATGCAGCCAACTTGGGTAACGACTAGCCCAACACAGGCTCACAAAAGATCCTGATTTGCTGGTGCAAGTAGTAGTAGTACTTTATCTTATAAACTAAACATATGTCCGAAATCTAGTATTGGAAACATTTTAAAGTTTAAGAAGTAGATGGAAAGTGAGTTTGGTATGGGTGCTTAACAGAAGCGGGCATACCACATTGGTTTGGAGGTAAACCAAAAAAAGGTTCACAGGGATCAGGAAAATAGCTTACGGAAAAAAGATCATGAAGAAGGCGAACATTTTAACTTATAAAACAAAATGATATCATATAGATTCTAAAGTATATATAGAAAATGATGAAGGTGGTAAATTAGTGGATTCCACCTTGTACAAAAGTATCATTGACGAGTTAAGGTACCTTATACATACCCTTCCATATATTTCATATTATATGGGGATTTAAAGAAGGTAAATAAATAGGCCTGCTGAGTTACATTACAACATTTTGTAGAAGATTTTACGCAACATCAAGGACACTCCTAAATATGGATGGTTTATGGGTATATGTACAAGGAGTTGGGAATTATATGGTAAGTGGCTACTCGGATAGTGATCATGTATGAAGTGTGGATGAAAAAAAATTACATCTCATATGGCATTCTACTTGAATAAAAATTCATCACATGAATGTCGGAGGAATAGAGATGTATTGCTTTGTCTTCCTGCGAGGCCGAATTTATGGCGGCAACGACAACAACCACACAACATATTTGGTTGCAGAACTTGTTCAAGTAGGTGATTGATGTGTCTAAAGGCCATGTGATTATATATATGGATATATTACCGATAAAAATGGGTAAAATAATCATACATTTGCAAGATATATGCTGTCTGCCGAAATTCTCGAAGATGACTAAGTTTAATGGGAAGGGAGATCTGGAAGACCTTATAAAAAATATGAGTTGTAGAAGACTGGAATGAGCCACAACCAGACAATGCTATGTAAGTTGTTTAATACCTATCTTTAAGGGGGCATCATTGTGGTACAAGTGACTTATCCCACATTCGATCAATTCTACGAGATATTGAAGGGGAAATTTATAAGGCATTACTCACACCTATGCCGAAGGGAGAAGGACACTGAAGCCCTCTTACACCGTAGGCAAAGGACGAGCAAGTCTCTAGGCGACTACCTAGACAGATTAAAGAAGGAAGTTGGTATGCTCACCAATTTGAACAAGACTAAAGCCATGGTATATCTGACCATCGGACTCGACCCGATCAAAGGAAAAAACTTGAATTATATATATAATGGGTGAGAACATTTGAAGGAATATGGAGATTCGAGAGGGATAGAAGGAGCGCCAAAGGGATAACCACAAATGACATTCAAGCCACTACGAATACTCGTGAGGGTCAAACGAAGACCGAAGGGATGATCATAGGGTTAGTGATTACAAGTAAATGTATCGAGACTCAGAAAGGTGAAGATATAAAGAATCAACTGTGTTTACACCACTTAACGCGCCGATCTTCCAAATTCTCCTTGAAATCAAAGCAAAACCAGGCTTCATCCGACTAAGCAAAATGAATATGGCCGACCATAAGTACTATGACTACCATTATGATAAGGGCATAATACTGATGAATGTTTTTACCTGAAGAGCCTGATTGAAAAAATGATCTAGGATGGAGAACTCAATGAATTTGTAAGAGACGTGAGATAAATAGAGAACCCGAAGAGAGATATCACAGAGAGGTGAAGATGATTTCGGGAGGCAGTACCTTCAGACCTGACAGTAAAATTCTAGGAAAAGGTACGTTCATCAAAGTAATAATTTATATCAGTTCATCCATGCTAGATAGAGTATGCCTCTTATCTTCATCAAAGAGGGACTACGAATATGTCATATACCCCTATGAAGATTCAATGATAATTCACCCTATCTTGGTGAAAGAAGATATGGAAAGCATTAGTAGACGGAGGAAGTTCGGCCAATATCTTATTTCATCGGACGTATACCAAGATAAACCTAGCCGGAAAACAGATGGAGCCATGCCATTAGGCACCTCTTGAGGTTTTTGGAAGACATCATATACCTTGTGAAGGTATGATTACTTTACCCGTTCTTACCGGTAAAACATCCATATATTATCACAAGGCCTCTAGACACATCAATCACCTACTTGAACAAGTTCTTCAACCAAATACCTTATGTGGTTTTTATAATTGCCGCCATAAATTTGGCCTCGCACAAAGATAAAGTAACACACATATATTTCTCAGACACTCATGTTATGAATTTTTATTCAAGTAGAATGCCATATGAGATGTACTCTTTTTTTATCCAAGCTTCTTGCATGATCATTATCCGAGTAACCACTCAACATATAATTACCAGCTCCTTGTACATACACCCATAAACCATTCATATTTAGGAGTGTCTTTAATGTTGCATAAAATCCTCTACATAACATTCTAGTGTAATTTATGAGGCATATCCATGTACAATGGGTTTGTATAAGGTACGTTAACTTGCCAATGATACTTTTGTACAATATGGAATCCACTAATTTACCACTTTCATGGTTTTCTATCTGTACTTTGTACTCCATAAAATATCTATAGTAGTTTATAAGTTAGCATGTTCACCTTCTCCAAACTAAAGTAGTATGCCCGCTTTGCTTTAGCACTCATGTCAAACTCACTCTCCATCTCCTTCTAAAACTTTAAAATATTTCCCAATCAAGATATATTGACCGTGAATACCATGCTCCACGTGACTGGAAAAGTCCGTAGATCGTTTTAAACAACCGATATACCATATGCTCTTCATTCTTCTTTTCAAAACCAATGAGTTTAGTCACGTATACTTCTTTTCAAAAATCGACAAAATTTTGCAGCTAAGGCTAAGTGATGCAGTTGCCATCCCTGTTTTGTAGGTAACCAATGTGGTTACATCTAATTGATAAACAAGCCTGACCAGTTTTGCTGCTAACACCAATAATAATCTCACAGGTTTCAACCAAGTTACATGCGCGAATACTTCATAGTAATCAATCCCCAACTTCTAAACATAGCAACTCGCCAAACGTTTATCCTAATATTTTACTGTCACCATTTCTATCCTTCTTGATCTTATACACCAACTTCAGAATAATAAGTTTATGTCCAAAATGGAATTTCTGTTAGCACCTAGGTCATGTTCTTCTTGATTATGTGAATCTCAATTTTATAGCTTCATTCCATTCACTACTGATCTTTGCTTGTTTGAATGTCTTTGGGTACATGACACCTATCACACCCTCCAAATCCGGGGTATAAATTTAGGGCATGATTAACACTAACTACTCACTAAACCTGTGCAAGTAAGATATAATTAAAAACAAGGTTAAGGATTAAAAACAAGAACGACAAACCAACTTTATTATAAACCAGTTTAAACAATCTGTCTCAAGAACTCTCTTTATTAAAAAACATTATTCTATTCACATTTTAAGCTAAACATCTTTTATTCAAACTACCACTATTACTTATCCTGCTACACCTGATCAGGCAACTCAAAGCTCTTTTCTGGGATAGGGACAAACACCCTTGGTATAAGGGGGTCCGCTGCTTGACTCACTTCTTGACTACTCATGTTCTGATGGGTTTCATTCTCCACCTTAACTGAAAAATAATGTGAATAACAATAAAAGGGGGTGAGCCAAAATTGCTCAACAAGCCTGCAACAATATATATATAGTGTAAAGAAAGAAGAATAAATGAACCGGTAATCATCTAGTTTAAACAACCATCTGTTTCTGTAAAGAATAATAAATGCCATTGCTAGCGAGCGCCAAATGAACGAGACTGGAAATAAGAACCAACATATGCACTATAACCTGCTGATCAGTCAAGATACAGTGCATATCTATACCCAAGTGCATAGACCCAACCGACATAAGGGTACCCAGGCAACTATGGCCTCATAATCAAGGGTCCGGTTAATACCCGACCCACATCGTAACCATCCAGTCCATAGCTTAGCATCCGGAACAATCGGTATACTTGTGATGTATCTCAACATCAGGATATATCAGAGTATATATAAGTAAGGGTATCAAAATTAGAATATGAATAGGGGATTCAATAAATTGGGAGAAATAAAGAATCGATATGAAATAGAACAAGAACTAATAACTGTGTATCAGTATATATGAACAAGAATTATCAAAGTGTAATTGGTATAGAAAGTGGGGTATATTTCACTATTATGATCTTAGAATAGGGAAAAAACTTGCCTGGCGTGCACTTCACCTCGTATGATTCACTACCTTCTGTCTCTGGCTTGATTCTCCTTGGTGGTATTGAATCTATCATGCGAAGACATTCGTTTAGATAACTTAATTCATACGCGTATCTCGAATTGATACCATGTACCCCTATTTGTCTACCCATACGATTCTCTCAGACTCGCACATATAATATAACATATAAGGTTCACATAATCACGTAAAACATATAGCACATAAAGCACATAATTGACTTTGGGCTCATAATTATCCTAAGAATCGATACTAGGCTTATACTTACACTAACAAACATTATCTGGTTCGATTTACAACTCTTTGGGATTTATTGGACTCCATTTGACCCCTATTAGGGCCTATAACCAATTAACTACTATAACACAACTCGCTTCTGAAAGAAATTATGATTTATAGTTATTTTTAATGGATTCGTTTCATTTTTCTAAGTCTAAGGGTCTTCGTTTTACTCGAATCGGACTAACGGTTTAATTACTATGTAATAAACAAGATTTAATTAATTATAAATCAATTCTAATTAATTAATAACAATTAATTAAACCTTAATTATATTTTTAAATCATTATTTAGTATTTATTGTAATTTAAATTAATTAATCCTTAATTATTAGAATTAATTACAACTTATTACAATTTATTACCAATTATATGATGTAATCGACTATTTACGAATAATTATTCAATACAAATAACTATAATGACATTCCTCGAAGAAATAAACTTTCGCTTGAATAATAATCCAAATTATCGATCAATTACTCGTACAACTACGAGTTACTCACATTATTCGACTAATTATCAAATTATTATTTATATCATTCGATATATTTTTAACCTTATTTATTACTTAATTCTTAAATAATAAATAAATAATTAATCAATTTTGAATTTCTAAATTAATAAAATAATTTAGAAATTAATTATAATATTTTTCAGAATTTAAAACTAATTTTTAATAGATTTTCAGAATTTATAAAACTGATTTTGATTTACTAAAATATAAATAAATAATTAAAAAATCAAAAATAGAAACAGGGAATTGATTTTCTGGATTTTCAGGATGAAACCCGGCTCGTTTCCCGGGTTGAAACGAGATCGACTCCAGAACCCGACACCGGCGGCATTTTCCGACGAGTAAAAATGACGACCAACCACAATAAAACTGTGGTTTTTAGTCTCATTTCGTTCAACAATCAAGCCCAATGATTTTCCGTGTCTTTCTCCTCCTTCCTCCATCGTCCCCAATGTCGGGAACCTCGCGAACGGCGGCGGTGGTGTCGTTTCCGGCGACGCTAAAACGGAACCCAACAGACACAAAACCGGTACCATTCAAATGAGGATTCAACGATCTACAATCCTCTAACAACAGAATCATTCAACAATTATCAAAACATCAAACCCGAATTCGAAGAAATAAACCCGAAATTTCAAATCAAAATCAATTAAACTAAAGATATACTAATTGAAAACAAAATTGAATAGAGAACGAAAAGAGCTTCACAACGGACACTTACATGTTCGATTTGGTTAACAGAATCACCTTCAAAATCTGATTTGATTCCAAGAACTCCAAATCCTAATTTCAGAGAATTGGGGATTTTCTTGAATTTTCCTGATTTTTTATGATTAAATAACTAATTAATTATCAATAAATCAACTATTTATATTTATGAAAATAATACCCCTAAATATTTTGCCCCGATTTTTATAATTTTTGGGCATTAATAATGAATTTTTACAAAAATGGAAAAAAATGATGTTTGATAATTTCATGATCATATAAAAGTAAAAATGTGATTTTTATGGGGGTTTTGACTCCCGAAGGGGTCTGAAAAAGTCATTTTTCGCGAAAGAGGTAAATTTGTAAAACGTCTAGATGTTCAGAATGTCGATGTGGTATAGGCCATACTTGGCAAAATAGGGCCAATGATTTTGTTTGAAATACGGGCTTTTAAAACACTGTTTGAGCTGTACGGATTTTGATATAAAACCTATAACTTATAATAAAACACTCAATAAATACCCGAAACACATTCCGATCACAACAGACAACACGTAGCACATAGCAGTTAGGGTTTTATGACTCAACACACTTAATCACAAAATAATACACATAATTATCTTTATTAGAATATAATATAAACGTAATTTCTCGGTCGTTACAACACCCATCAGAAGTAGTTCATCTGAAATCTGGATTTCTTCAGTTCCATCATAAACCTCACATAGCAATAGAAAATTTTTGGGGTCGCTGAAATATCTTGATATCTGAGAGTCATATCCGATACTTTTATTCTTGAGGAACAAATTAGTCAAAGAGTTCGGTGTATGAGGTGACAACATCTCCGTCTCAGTTTCTTCCTGTGTTCTATTTTTTGAATCGACAATGACGAATGTGTCAAAGAAATGATTAACTTTCACCTCAGAATACTACGAGTTCCACCTCTTTTCTTCCACGAACACAACATCTTGACTGAGATGTAGCATTCCCATATTTGGGCTCTATAACCCATTATCTCTCTTTCCAGGTTCCTTTCTTATATAAATCATAGCCACACTTCTGGCATCATGTTTTTCCATACCAACATTTGAAACCTTGATAAGTGTAAAACATCTGAAAATAAGTAGATGATCGAATTTAGGCTTAGTACATGTCCAGGCTAATAGGAAGTCTCTCTAGTCAATGCCTTTATTGGTAGATGGTTTAAAACATATACCAAATGCCTCACAGCTATCCACACACATAACTGATAGATTTTTCTCTTTTCTAAAACTCCTAGTCATTGAGATTACCATCATGTTCAGCCTTTCTATAGCCCCATTTTGTTGTGGAGTTTAGGGTGTAGTCAAATGTCCCTTTATACTAGCTTCTGTATAAAAAACTTCAATGTCCTTCATTGTGAACTCCCCATACATGTCTGACCTTAATATTTTAATTATATCATTTTATTCCTTTTCATCAAGTGCGCACTTCTAGTGCATGATCCTGAGTTTTTAAGAAAAATCCCACATTGCATGATTGTAATCATCGACCATAAAAAAAATATCTCTATTTCCATCCGAAGTGGGTAGAGATATAATATCACATAGATCATCATGTATCAGTTCTAGCTTCTTTTCTTCCATAAATCATGAATGTATTTGAATGATTTTTCACTTGTTTTGACAAAACTAACTACTGCAGTTCGCCTTCGGTTGGAAAAGTTTTGGTAGACCTCGTGTCATTCCCTTATTTGACATTGTGTTCAAAACTTAAAAATTCACACTACCTAATTTTGAGTGCCAAATACATGTTAGCTCCTCTTCTTTTGACAACAAACACATAATTGCATTTTTTTAATGATAATTTTGTACAATGTATTTCCTGACCTCAGCACCTATATTAACAATTTACCTCAATCATCATAAACCAATAAGTAATCTCTCATTAGCACCACCTTGCTGCCATCATTTGGTAATTTCCCTAAGTTATAGTTTTGTTGCACATCATTGGAAAGTAATATACTTCTCTAAGTGTGTGTTCATCTCCATTTTTACACTTGAATCTGATTGTACATTTTCCATCAATATTGACAGTAGACCCATCACCAAAATGAACCTTTTCAATACCGTTCTCATTTAATTCACTGAATTTTTCATGACACCCAATAATGTGATTGCTGGTGGTATTATCCAAATTTCACATATTTGTGTGTGACTCGATGTCTCCCTTCTGGACAAAACTTGGAACCACCTTCTTTATTTAATGATACAATGTCACCTCTGTTTTGATCACATCTAGTCAACAACAAAGTGGGTTCATCATCCTCAAATTGGTTGAGGTTGGACTCAAGCTCCTTACTTTTCTCATTTTCAAGTCGTGGTTTCCCGCGCTTTGCTACATAGTGGCCATATATATATTACAATTAAAAAAGTTCTTCGTACTACTATCATCAGTCGTGTTGACACTCTTGTTGGTTCCATAATCCTTATTTTGTTGTTATTGATGACCTTTATCAACTCCGTTCGAGGGTTGTTTCTTCTTCTCTCACAGAATCCATGACCACTTCTAGATCTTTGATTGTGGAATGATGTCACCCCAATTTTATTTGTCCACTTTTCCAATTCTTCCTATGAGAGAAGATTTTATGCGCCTGTACACTCAAACTTTGACTTCATCCTCTCTTCAAGAGATTTGAAATGACCCACCAATTCCTTACCAATTCCTCAATTTTCATTACATTTATATTTTCAAATTACTCGATATTTGATGGTATTTGGAAAAAATTATCAGGGGCGCTCGTAAGATCTATTCCAGTTTACTCCATTCTTCCATTATTTCCCGAAGTACCACTATGTTGATAAATATTCCCCTCACCTTCATGCAAAAATCATTTACTTACCTTGAGGGCAAGCCTTTTGCCTTGGCCCAAGGGCTTTCCTTACCTCGAGCAAGGCAAGCTTTTTTTGCTTAAACTACACATACTTTGCACCTTAAAACTTAATTATTTATTTTTACCCAAATTTGAACTAAAATGACCGTCTTGAGGGGGGAAGATGCATTACAAAATTTTAACTATAACACTACATGAAATTATTGTTATAAATATATGAACAAATTTTGAACATTAAAATCTTCAATTTTTAATATCAAAGTAAATTTTTTAAATAAATAAATATTATTACGACTAGTTTTAAAATAAATATTAATATTTTTACAGATCCTTACTTACATGTAAATAAAATAAATATCTTAATTTTTTTCATGTAATTATAAAAACTTATTTTATCCTTATATCTTAAGGAATATAGTTTTTTTAAACTTAAAAAATTATTTTTTGTTTAAAAAAAAAGATAGAAAAAATAGTTGTCAGAATTATGGAAAATTCTATCAAATTAGTTCTTACATTAAATTTAAAATTTTATTAAATGTAATCAAGTAAATAGAAATAATTAGAATTTGGAGATGAATATCATGAGGGCATGAAAATACAAAATTATAACTAACAATTTCATTTAATACAAATTCAAAATGTTGTAGGGAACAAATTCAAAAATATATGCACAAGTATAAATAATTTTGAAAGTATACTTATTAGTATACTTTGGTAATCTTAAAATAAGCCCACTTCAACCCAGCCGTAAAAAATCTTCATTTCAATACACTAATCCTACCCTAAAAGGCTTGTGCAGCAGAGCTATGAGACTTTCTGGTTCATTACCCAATTTTGTGAAAAATCCCAGGTTTGTTTACATCTTATATATTGATAAAAGTGTCTTATTAAGTGTGAATTACAATATATTCTTGTAATCCATTAAAAGTTGTTCATTGATGCACTAATAATTTTATGATCTCTCAACACTAATTTTACCTTTAGAAGGTATATGTTTTCCCATCTTGATCTAGAAGTCACGTAATAAGAAGGCCTTAACAAGAACCTAGCTTATTATATGAGTTAGTGAGAATTGAATGTAATCACCACTTTTTATATATAGTTATGAAACTTTTGTAATGCTTAGTTTCATATATTCACTAATGAGGTTCCATGTGTAGATGATACCAATTTTAAGTTTTTGCTTCTTTGTGTTTGTCATGTTGTAATGGTTATAATGGATTTTTTTAATAAACTAAAGTTTAGAGAAACTATCACAAATTTCCTAACAAGAATTATACAACCTAGTACTTTGTAGATTTTCCTCAAAATTTTTTATTAAGTAAAGGAAATTCATGGCCGAAATTAATTACGTGAATCATTAAGGATAAGTCATGGCTAAACATATGTATTGAATTCATTTAGATGGATAATATCCAAACTAGATGAATAATATATAGATAGACCTAGAGTTGTGGTGTGGCCATATATAGTTAGATTAGTTTTGTGTGTGAATACTGTCAAGTTATTTATCCTGTTTGAGACAATTCCCTTGTTAAAAATTAATCTTGATTCATATATAACTTTGCTTTTTTCAGATATGGATTGAATGTGATTCAAAACTTAGTTGATTGGGGTGTTATAATTATCCTCTAATAAACTAATCCAATTTTTTTAGTCTATTAAACTGATTTTAAACATTGTTTTTCAAAATTTCTTACATATGTTATAAAATTTTTCTGTAGACAATGAAGAAAATGCTCGCGAAATTTACATTCCAAGCTTCACCAGTGTTCTCAAATTCATGCGGGTAATATACTTTCAAATTTATTTTATTACAAAATATTTTATTCTTATTTTCCTTCACTATTCATTTATATGGTATATTTTGTCGTCGCCTCTATAATAAATGCACGCCTCTATATTTTGTCTTCGCCTCTATAGAAAACACATTATACAAAATTGTCATTGAAAAGTGCAATTATGTGTCTGTTGTCAAAGGAAGAGGAGCTAACATGGGCACTCAAGATTGGGTCGTGTGAATTTTTAAGGTTTCACAGAATGTCAAATAAGAGAATGGCATGAGGTCTACAAAAACTTTTTCAACCGAAGGCGAACTGCGATGGTTTTGTTGTCGAAACAAGTGAAATAATCATTCACATACATTCAGAATTTATGGCAGGAATGAAGTAGAACTGATACATGATGATCTATGTGGCCTGATATCTCCCCCAATTTTGGCCATAAATAGGTATGAATTTTTTTATGGTCGATGATTACAATTGTACATAAGAACGTAAACATTATAATACATAGCACTCAATATAGAAAAAATGTATATAATGCCACAATAAGATTGTACCATATTTATTGTACCATATTTTGTTATAACTAATCTTTAAACACAATCGGTATATACTATTGCTAGGAAAGATATCAGGTTGAGCGGAAATCCTGAGTGTCTCGTTTTGAAGTGTGCTTAATGTTTAGACCTCTCGAAGTATACTAAGTGTTTAGACCTCACTAATCAATTATGTGACGGGAAAAATAGTCCAGGAAGCTAGAAACATATATTCTTACAAATAATCATTACACAAGGGAATAAACAAAGGCTGGGTATGAATTCAAGTTGCCTCACTGAAGCGCAAATTTGCAGGAACAGGGCAAGAAGATATGACACTAAATAAAGTGTTATACCTGACATATATTTTGTATCTTTGACCTAAAGCTCGATGATTATGTACTTTATCCTATAAACTAAACATAAGTCCCAAATCTCCTCGATGTGGGGTTGGGGTGTTACAATCTAGTATTGGAAACATTTTGAAGTTTAAGAAGTAGATGGATAGTGAGTTTGATATGGTGCTTAACAGTAGCGGGCAAACTACCTTAGTTTGGAGGTAAACCGAAAAAGGGTTCACAGAGATCAGGAAAATACCTTACGGAAAAAAGATCTTGAAGAAGGTGAAAATGCTAACTTATAAACCAAATAGATATCAAATAGATTCTAAAGTACATATAGAAAAAGATGAAGGTGGTAAATTAGCGGATTCCACCTTGTACAAAAGTATCATTGACGAGTTAAGGTGCCTTATACATACCTATCCATATATTTCATATTATATGGGGATTTAAAGAAGGTATGTGAATAGGCCTGCTAAGTTACACTACAATATTGTGTAGAGGATTTTACGCAACATCAAAGACACTCCTAAATATGGATGGTTTATGGGTATATGTACAAGGAGATTGGAATTATATGGTAAGTGGCTACTCAGATAGTGATCATGCATGAAGTGTGCATGAACAAAAAATTACATCTCATATGGCATTCTACTTGAATAAAAATTCATAACATGAATGTCGGAGGAATAAATATGTGTTGCTTTGTCTTCGTGCGAGGCCAAATTCATGGCTGCAACGACAATAACTACACAAGGTATTTGGTTGCAAAACTTGTTCAAGTAGGTGATCGATTTGTCTAAAGGCCTTGTGATTATATATGTGGATATTTTACCGATAAAAATGGGTAAAATAATCATACATTTACAAGGTACATGCTGTCTGCCGACAACCTCAAGAGGTGCCTCATGGCATGGCTCCATCTTTTGTCCGGCTAGGTTCATCTTGGTATACGTTCGATAAAATAGGATATTGACCAAACTCATTCCGTCGACTAAAGCTTTCCATATCTTATTTTTCTCGATGACAGGGTGGATTACCAGCGACTATACATGGGGGTATATGACATTCTCGTAGTTCCTCTTTGATAAAGAAAAGAGACGCAGTCTGTCTAGCAGGGCTAAACTGGTATTAAATATAAACTTGATGAGCATACCATTTCCTGGAATTTATACTTTTAAGTCCGAGGGTGCTTCCTCCCAGAATTATCTTCACCTCTCCCCGATATCTCTCTTCGGATAATATGTTCCTTATCTCAGAACTTTTATAAATTCATTGAGTTCTCCGGCCTTGATCATTTTTTCAATCGACCACTTCAATTAAAAACATTCATCAGTATTATGCCCCATTATCCTGATGGTTGTCATAGTACTTATCAGTATTATGCCCCATTATCCTGATGGTTGTCATCAGTATTATGCCCCATTATCCTTGAGTTCTTCTAGTGGTCGGCCATCTTCATTTTCGCTGGTTGGATGAAGCGTAGTTTGCCTTTGATTTCATAGAAAATTTCTAAGATCAACGCGTTAAATGGTGTAAACAAAGTCAATTCTCTATACCCTTGCCTTTGCAAGTCTCGATATGTTTCCTTCTTATCAATAACCCTATGATCGTTCCTTCAGTCTTTGTTGGATCGTCGTGAGTATTCGTAGTGACATGACTGTTAGTTGCAGTTATCTATTTGGGCTCCTTGTATCCATCAAAAATCTCCATCCTCATTCGAATGTTCTCACCTCTTAAATATATATCATTCATGCACTTTGGGCATAATCATAAAGAGATGACATGACCATTTTACCTTTGATTGGGTCCAGTCCAGTGGTTAGATGTACCATGACATTAGTCTTGTTCAAATTAGTGATCATACTAGCTTCCTCCTTGAGTCTGGCTAGGTAGTCGCCTAGAGACTCGCTCTGTGTCTTTTTCCCTTCGGAATAGGTGTGAGTAATGCCTTATAAATTTTCCCTTCAACTTCTCATAGGTTTGGATTGAACGTGGGCGAAGTCACTTATACCTCAATGATGCCCCCTTCAGATAGTCTTAAACATCTTACATAGCATTGTCTAGTTGTGGCTCATACCAGTCACCTACAACTCATATTTGTCATAATGGTCTTCGAGATCTCCCATCCCATTGAACTCAGTCATCTTCTGGAATTACTTTTCTTCACCCGGTGTAGGTGGATAGGCTTCAATCTCTTCAAGAACCACGGGTTCATGACTAATCTTTTTGTCCCTAAAAAAGGCTTTCTCCAATCTTTTCAAGAGTCGTCTTGCTCTTCATCCTTTTTGGAGTCTATAGTCAATACGACCTTTGTCCTCCTTCTCCCAGGGTGTAAGTCAGAGTCCGCGGACTCATCTTTCTCAACCTGGGCTTATTTCTCTTTTCGAGAACTCTTGGCCTCTTCAGTTTCTTCTACTGAGGCTCATGGCACTTTTACCGCCAATTCTAGATCTTCGCTTCATAGTTTTATCGCTTTGAGTTTCAAAGCATCGGCTCCCATTATTTCGATTTTTCCCTTTGTCTAGCAACCATCTCAGCCCTCAATTTCTTCAACTTCCCCTGTTCTTCAGGATTTGGAAAGATGCCGACTTCTTCATCAAAATTAGCTTCCAAGTTCTGAGAGGTGACCAAAGGCTATTTTCAGCGGTTCATTTTCTAATCAAGAAACCTAGGAGGGCCTTGTTCATCATTGCTTGTTGTCATCATCTCAAATCTCAGAACTTACTCTCGTATTCCCATAAATGGCGCCAAATATTGGAACCAGGTTTCTACTCGAACGATCTTCGGTTGGACCTGCAAGGAGAAGAATGTGAGGTTTTGACTCCCCGATTCACCTCCGGTGTGCGAATCAGTAATTGATCTTTTGGGTAAGATATGAATGTACAAGTAATTGTTGAATATATAATTGTAGATATGATTATGTAAGAAAATAGTAAACTTGGCCCAATATTTATACTAGGTATTGTCTACTCTTAGAGGTAAGTTGAGTGAACCCGGGAAGATCAAGGATAACAAGGCATATCCGCCGGTTACTTCCCATTTGGACGTGCTGATTTTATATCTTCTTCGGCTTCCTTCGCACTGGGATTCGAATTAAACATACTTTAGGTTAACATATAGTAAATTGTTTATCAAGACAGGCTCCAAAAATGAAAATATACCTCCACTTGAGAAAATATTTACAAACTTTCTTCTCAACCTGCTGCAAAGAAACAAGTGAAAGAAACATTATTAGTTTATCTAACTTTAATAGCTTAGCGTCTTTAACAATAAACATGTATACCATAACTAAGTGAAATATAATATTTTACAAATTAAACACCTTACGAAATATACATATTATGTAATCAAATTAAATAAAATACTATCATTGTAAAATACATCTTACTGTGAAATTAATAAATTCACTTACCATATAATTTGGATATTTTTTAAATTTACAACCCGTCGGGGTAAACAAGTACTACTTTTAAATATTTTTTTAAAATATTTTTTTGAATCAAAGTTAACATTTATACTTTTATTCAAAAAAAGAAATTCGAAAAATAATTTGTGAACGTGTCATTTTTATTCATTTTACAATAATAATGGATTTGTATTTTGGTAAGTATTTGACAAAATACTGTCTTTATGTGTACTTTTCAACCTTTTTGTGCTTGTCACAAAATTTGTTAGAAAATGTGTCTATTGGAATTTTTTTTGTTAAAAAGCAAGTTTATAAACATAAGCATGGTTTTCAATAATAAATTTACATTAGAATTGAAAATCTTAAAAATATTCATTATAACATTGTTAAAGTACATATGGTCTGATGGATATATGGTATATATAGTGTTATTTTTTCATTTCAAATAAAATAGACTAAGAATGAAATAAAAATTAACAATTATTTTATCCTTTATTTTAATTCTTATATTTAAATAAACAAAGTGAAATTAGTAAATATTTTTACAAACAGCATCATTTTTTTTATATGTAAAACTTGTTTGTCAAAAACTTTGTATCCTATCCCTATGAAATTGAATTTGATTAAATATTGTTATGTAAATATTAATTTATAAATGAAAATTAATTTGTGCATTATAGTGAAAAACTTTTTAGACTTGAATCTACTCTAGTAGTACTTATACTATTGTTAGTTGAGGTTAGTAGGTAATTTATATATAATCTCATTAAAAAAAATTAAATATTTTTGGGAAAATGTAATTTTCAAGTTAAATTTTTTATACAATGCTTACCACGTGATTTTTAGAAATTCATTTTATTTACAATTCAAAATAAATTAGAGTAATATGTTTTTACATGTATGCTTGTACATCACCATCAAATTAATTTATATAATACATGGAACACACTTTGTTAAATGAGATTTATGTAAACTAGGAAAAAAAATTGAAATTTCTAATATGAAATTGATACTAAAATTAGAAAATAATTTAAACTATATTTGGCCTATTTTTTAATGTATATATGGGAAGCTACTCTAAGTAATATGTGTTAAGCTAATAACACACTAAGTTAACTTATATTGGGAGTTTTCGATGTCAGGAAGCTCCCTAAGAACTATTGAATTTCATTTCACCAAACACAAGGTTAGAAATGAGTTTTTTTACTTGAAGAAGATGTAGGCTTGTTTGGGAAAAATTTTAGGATTGTAAGAACTTATAGTTTTAATACATGAACACGTTGCCTCACAATTTTCAACCATAACTATTGGGAAATGAGTTGTTATTTTTCTTTAATCCAGTAGTAATATTGTTCGCTGTGGAATTGGTGCTCGTAATTAACTCGTCCAATTGGTGGCACTAGTAGTAATCTTAAAACTTGAATTGGTGGTGTCATTGTTGGTGGTCAAGTTGTGCTAACTTAAGTAGTGTCATTCGTCGCAACTTTAATAATGGCATCAGTGGTGGTATGATTAGTGGTATATTGGGTAGTCCTAGTAGTGACATTGGTGATAACATGTCTAGCATCTTTAGTAGTTACATTAGTGGCACTAGAAGTGGTAATAATTGAAGTGGATTTAGTGGTATTGATGGTGGCATTGTTCGTGGTGCTCTAATTAGTGTAATTGGTGGCATTGGAAGTACCAATCTTAGTAGGGAAATTGGTGATTGTATTGTTGGTGTTAGTGTTGAAGTTCATACTGACTTAAGCAGTTCCATTGATGGCCACTTTAACTATGGCATTAGAGGTGGTAGCATTGATGGTATATTTGTTAGTCTTAGTAGTGGCATTGGTGGTAGCATTGCTATTAGCTTTAGTGGTGGCATTGGTGGTGGTATAGGTGATTGCTTTATTGGTAATATTAGTGATATATTGGTTACTCTTAGTAATGACATTGGTGGTAGCGTTTCTTGTAGCTTTAGAAGTGCTATTGGTGACGTATGGCTGGTTGCTATAGTGGTAGCATTGGTATTATATTGTTTAGTCTTATTAGTGGCATTGGTAGTAACATTGATAGTAGCTTAACTTGTGATTGGTGGTGGAATGAGTGGTAGCATTATTGGTACCATATGTTATATACTGGGTAATATTAGTAGTGGAAATGGTAGTGGCATGGCTCATAGCTTTAGTTGTGGCACTGCCGGTGCAAGTGGTAGCATTGATACTGGTGGATTTAGTATTGGTGGTAGTTTTAGTTATGGCCTTGGTGGAAGTAGCTTACTTAGTAGCATTCGAGGTGCTTGTGGTGATATTGGCATTAACTTTAGTAGTAGTAAAATTGGTTGTGGTGGCGGTAACTTTGGTAGTGATTTTAAATAGTATTGTTATAGACGAAATTAATGGTACTCGAATGATCACGGATAATGCATATAATTATACTAGTGTCATTGGATGTATTAGCATCGGTACTGGTGAAAACCTTGATCGGTGTGTCATCGGTGGTAGTGCTATCAATATCAATGGGGTTGCTGGTGACATTAATCGACCTTACAGTGTTAACGAACTACCTTCACATCGGCATAAACATCAGCATTATTTTTAATTTTGCTACTGGTCCCACTTTTACATATCAATGGATGAACCCATGTTCGGAATGAGATTTCTTACTTGCATGAGATGTGCTTCCTAAAAGTGGCTCATGATCTCACAGAAGTTCAGAAGACTTAGAATCTTTACCCGTCCTAAAGATGTCTCAGCTCATACATAATTGTAAAACAAAATCCATTTTTTGATTAGTAATTAGAAGAATCTAATTACTAATCCAATGGAGGTACCATTAGAAAAATGGATTTTGTTGTATAATTATGTAGGAGCCGAAATATTTTTAGAGTGAGAAAAGAGTCTAAGTATTGTGAACTTCTTTGAGATCCTAAGCCGCTTTTGGGAAGTACATCTCAGGCAAGTGAGAAATCCCAATCATAATACGAGTTTATCCATTGATCTGTAAAAGTGGGACAAACAATAAAATTGAAAATAATGTTGATGTTTATGCCGATGTGCAGGTAGTTAATCAATACTATAAGGTAGATTAATGTCACCGCATTAATATCACCAACGCCCCAACTGATATTGATAGCACTACCACCATTTCGAGAGTTATCAAGGTTTTCACCACTACCGATTTTAATACAACCAATGGCACTAGTATAATTATATGTATTATCCCTGATCACTCGAGTACCATTAATTTCATTAACATCATTACTATTTGAAACAACTACAAAAATAAAAACCAAAGTTACCTCCGCCACAACCAATATTACTATCACTAAAGTTAGTGCCAATATCACTACTAGCACCCCGAATTCTACTAAGTAAGTTGCTTCAACCAAAGCCATAACTAAACTACCACCACCAATACTAAATCCACCAATATCGAGGCTACCACTAGCACCGCCAGTGCCACAACTAAAGCAACGAGCCATGCCACCACCATTGTCACTATTAATATTATCCAATATATAACCAATGCTACCAATTAAGCTACCAGCCATGCCACGAGTTAAGCTACCAACAATGCCACTACCAATGCCACTACTAAGACTAACCAATATACCACCAATGCTACCACTAAAGCAACCAGCCATGCCACCACCAATTCCACCAACAAAGCTACAAGCAACACTACCCCCAATGCCACTACTAAGACTAACCATTATATCATCAATGTTACCACTAAAGTAACCACCCATGCCACCACGAATGCCACCAATAAAGCTACCACCAATGCTACCACTTATGCCACTACTAAGACTAACCAATTACCACCATTTCTACAACCTCTAATGCCATAATTAATGTGACTATCAATGGAACTGCTTATGCTAGCATGAATTTTAACACTAACACCAACAATACCACCACCAATTCTCCTACTAAGATTACTGCTTGCAATGCCACCAATTACACTAATAAGAGCACCGCAACAAATGGAACCATCAATATCACTAAATTCACTACAATTATTACCACTTGTAGTGCCACCAATGTAATCAGTAAAGATGTTAGACATGCTACCATCAATGCCACTACTAAGACTACCCAATACACCACTAATGCTACCAGAACTGCTGTCATTATTAAAGTTGCCACCAATGACACTACTTAAGTTAGTACGAACTTCACTATCAATAATGCCACCTCCAATTCAACTTTTAAGATTAGGGCCACTAGTGCCACCAATTGGAGGAGTAACTTACCTCCACTAGTGCCACACCTAAATATATTACTATTGGACTCAATAAAAATAACAATTTTTTTCCAATAGTAATGGATCTATAGCCATTTTCTATTGGACTCAATAAAAATAACAACTTTTTTCCAATAGTTATCCATCTATAACCATTACATCAGCAGCTGATTTAGTGTGGATGAAAATGGCCAGGCAACCTATTCTTGTATTAAAAATATAAGTTCTTACCACGGTATAATTTTTCCCAAACAAGCCTACATATCCATGAAGTAAGAACTTGCATTTTCAACATTGTGTTTGGTGAAATGTATTTTAATAGTTGTTGGGGGAGCTTTACGGGAAACACCCAACACCCAATATAAGTAAATTTAGTGTGTTATTAGGTTAACACATAATACTTTAGAGTAGCTTGTCATATATATATATATATATATTAAAAAAAAATCCCAATATAGTTTAAATTATTTTTTTAATTTTAGTATGAATTTCATATGATAAATTTTGATTTTTTTTCTATATTTTAAAAATCTGATTTAACAAGCATATATGTAAATAAATATTACTCTAATTTATTTTGTATAGTAAATGAAATTAGATTTTTAAAATTAGGTGGTAAGTATTCTATAAAAACGCTTAATTAAAAATTACATTTTCTCAAAAAATTAAATTTTATTTAATAAAATGATATACAAATTTCCTGCTAACCTCAAATAACAATAATATAAGTACCAAATAACTAAAAATAATAAAATACTACTACAAAAGATTCAAATATAAAAACCTTTCAGTATCATGCACAAATTAATTGTCATAAATAAATTAATATTTACATAACAACAAATTATACATATTAGGAAACTGATGCAGTTTTTAAAAATATTTACTAATTGCACTTCGTTTATTTAAACATAAGAATTAAAATAAATTATAAAATTATTGTTGATTTTTATTTAGTTCTTAGTGTATATGATTTGAAATTATAAAAATGACATAAAATTGTGGGTAACACTACATATACCATGTACTATGAGTATACAAGTTGTTTGGCTTAGCCATATGTACTTTGACATAGTTATGATTTTCTATTGTAATGTAAATTTATTATTGAAAATTATCCTTATATTTATAAACTTACTTTTTTACTAACAAATTTTCACTAGACACTTTTTCTAAATAAAATTGTGACAAGCACAAAAAGGATGAGAACTACATAAAGACACTATTTTGTCAAATACTTTCCAAAATTCAAGTCCATTATTATTGCAAAATGAATAAAGATGATAGTTCATAAATTATTTTAGGAGTTTTCTTTTTTTGAATAAAAGTATAAACTAGTACTTGTTTGTCCCAGTGATTTGTAAATTTAAAAAATATCCATATTATATGATTAATAGAGTCATTAATTTCATGGTAAGATGTATTTTACAATGTTTGTATTTTATTTTATTTAATTATATAATATGTATATTTTGTTAGGTGTTTAATTTATAAAACATTACATTTTACTTAGTTATGGTATAAGTATTTATTTTTTAAGATGCTAGGCTATTAAAGTTAGATGCACTAATAATGTTTCTTTGAACCAGGTTGAGAAGAAAGTGTGTGAATATTTTCTCAAATGGAGGTACTTTTCCATTGATGGAGGTTCCTATAGATAAAGGCTGACCATATATGTTAATGCCTAGTATGTTTAATTGGAAGCCCAGTGCCAAGAAATCCCCAAAAGCTATAGAATAAGGACAAGGCATGTACAAATCGGAAGTAACTGACAGATGTGCCACGTTCTACTTAATCTTCCTCGTTCAAGTCAACTGACGACTAAAAGTGGCAATACCTAGTATAAAGATTGGTTCAAGTTTGCTATTTTGATACACAATCATATATACAATTACTAAGTTCTTCAACTCTTACAATTTCCCTTAATTTTTGTTTTTTCTAGAATAGGTTTTTAGTATAATTTTAGTTTTCATTTTTGTTATGTAGCGGACGCTCCAAGATGCTAGATATGTTTGATTTATTTCAATGTGGTGGTGAATAAACTGCTTTACAAGATGATTTGTGGTATATATCATTTGCTCCTCTGCTCTTCTGCTCCATTTATATATGTTGAAATCTCTATATATTTGTGTGCATATATTTATTATTTTTTAATTTTTATTTCAGTAATATTTTCTTAATTTTGTATGTCACTCCACTTAATTTGTAAATTGAAATTTTTATAATCTTGTGTAAATTGAATTTTGGTGGTGCTTTTGTTTCTATATGGATTAAATCATCATACATATTGAATTGAATAATCAATAAATACAGAGTATTTATTTAGTTTGTACTTTAGGTAGATTTTACTTAAAGTTAGCTTTTAAAAATGAGACTTTGGATTATTTAAATTTTATTTTGGTTTATATCTAAATGTTATTTTTGTTTATGTGTGTAGTCAATGAAAGCTAAGTAGATTTTTTTATTTATGTTAGTGTTTAATTTTTAATACACACTACACATTTTAAATGAAGGTTAATTTTTTTATCTTTGTTTATGTTAAAGGATTGTGGTATATTAAGATATGATAAATAATAAGTGTTAAATATAAAATTATGTACTAGTAATATGGTATTGTGGTCCAAGTCGATGTTTTTAGGTGAAGGGCAGGTTCACATACAACATGAGCAACAACAAAATATGGGATTTCAGGGTCTCAATCCACATGTTGCTGCTGACACAGTTTGTCGGAATACGTGGGTGATGTGAAGAGGACATTGGTGGAGCTGCAGGGGAATATTGCTGCTGGTGGCCTTGGAGCTTTAATGGGTGGTGCTGGTTCTAGGCCTATTTATTGGTCAAAGGTCTATGCATTATGCTCTGGTAGGTTTGTTTAGGTAATTTGATTTGTCATTGTTTTCTATAGTTATATTAGGTTTTTTGGGTATGTCAACAATTATAGTTCATTTAGTTTATTTTATTGTATTGTTATGATCATATGTTTAGTGTTGTATACATCGTTTTTAAAAGTTTTTAGTGTGATACTAAAGAAATATTTTTAACTTATATCTTTAATTATACAATTGTAATGTCTAGTTGATTGTTGGGTGATCAAACATTATTTACATGATATCAAGTCAACAAGTCTGCTCTTCCACTTGTTAATTGGACGATTATTTTGTAAAAAGTTTGCGTCACTGCATAAAAATAACATAAATTCCGACAAATTGCCCGAAATAGATTAAATGGCCCGAATTAGAACATTAAAAAAATATTCTATCTTTGTTTATGTTAAAAGATTGTGGTATATTAAAATTTGATAAAGAATAAATGTTAATTACAAAAATGAAGACAGACCTACTCTCTACTAGTAATATGGTATTGTGAGTTTGTTATGTAGTCCATGATCATGTATTTCTCAACAGTTCTTGGTTCCTAAAGCTAATTGGATTTTTGGGCTCATAGGGGATTACTCTTATTACATTGTTTTCCTATATAAATGGAGGCATCAGCTGCACCTCTTTTTATTTTTATCATAATCTTTTCCATCTTTGGCATTGCCTAAGGCATTAGTTTAATTGATGCCTTTGTTATTCTAGATTTAAAAAATGTTAAATTTTTGTGGACATCTCGTTCTTGATAGAGTATATATTTATGTATATTTTAAAGGATTTTATTCTCATATTTATAATATTATATCATTAATTTTATATTATCAATTAGAGTTTAATGTTTTATGACAGAAAATAAAGAATTCCCAACTTTAGATGGAATTGGGCTTATTTGGACATATTGGGATTTATTGGGTTGCACGCGCATACATCACTGTTTGGGTCTTAACTTGAGTTCTAGACATCAGAATTGGGAGATCTTACCACCCATACGAATCTAATAGAATTATCTACGGTTTAGAAGTGGTCCAATATAAAGAATCCAACTGGAGCAGCCCAGAATCAAGCCTGAAAGATACAAATTTTATATCAAAGTCCAATTTATTTTGGGAAAAGCATTCAAACTCTTTATTATATATTAGGTCTTATATATTGTATACAAAAAACCATAACATAATATAGTATAGAATAAAGTTAGTCGTATTCTTGAGAGAAGGATAGAAGCATCTTGAGAGGGAGATTGGAAGAAGGAGTGAATGGATTCACCTAGATTCCAAAGAAACTTTAAAGTTATATTCTTCGTGTATCAATTCTTAAATTCATGGTTTGCGTTCCTAATATACATTTTGTTTATCATACCATGAGTAGCTAATTCATTAATCTTCATTTGACTTAATATGTGTGTTTGATTATATTGTGATTTTCTTATTATTGTTAATCTGTCATTGAACACTTTATACAATTAGAGGAGTACCTAACTTCTAATTGAATCTTTAGGAGTTATAACGAATCGGGAGAGGAGTTGTAATTATAGTACATGATATAATAGACACAATTTAAGTATTAGATCAGGAGATTGATATGAGTATTGTGAAACTTATGATTCTAGGTTTTTAATAATCTATAATTGTATTTTGTATGACAATGGGAATGACGTTCAATGGATAGTTGTAGGCACTATAATCTACCTTGGGAGAGGATTTTATAAAACTTAGAAGGATTGTTTTTAACAAAAAAATAACATAAATTAGACATTCATGATAGCCATTGAACAACCCTTATTCTTGGATTGGTTCTCTCATATATCTTATATAACTTTTATTTGTTTATTAGACTAAAATAATGAATAGTTAAAAAACCCACAAAATAATATCCACACTTCTGAATTGTAAGAGAAAAAAGACTTGAAATTACTGTTGATATCAGTCCTTCCCCGATAACGAACTTCTAAAAATACACTTCAACAAATTGGCTCCGCTGCCGAGGAAGGGAGCATATTGATTTTGAGTTATTTGTTTCTTGTAGTATGGATTTTTTTCTTTGTATATAGTTTCCTCCATCTTTTTGTTTTTCTTTGGTGTGTCTACATGTTTCTTTGAGGTAGACAACGTAAAGTTTTGAGTTGAGGAGATGACATGAATAACAATTTTGGTTGGAATAACGCTCAAGATTTCATCAATAATCAAGAATAATATCAAAGTTTTTATTCTTTTCAGGATTTTAATGGGTATCACGTGAACTTGTTCAATTGTTACAACTCATATTATACTCCATACCCTTCTAGCACATATTTTTCATATGTATTCAATAGGTTGGTACAATGAGAATGCTAAAAAGAAATGTTTTATTAAGGAAGTTCAACTTGTGAAGCATGATGGTTGTCTTCAAGTTCCTCCTTATGTGAATTTTCCAACGATCCATGATTCTTGTTTAGCAATTGATGATAATTTTGTGTTTGATCAGACTACTTGTTCAGTTGACTATAGTCCCATGTGTGATAATGGTAATTTGGATGCAGTTGAAATTCTACCAATTTTAGAGAATTTTATTGAGTTTAAAAAATTTGTAGATGAGGTAAATAACGATGAGTTTCCAGTTAAAATTGGGGAGAAATTTCATATTGATAAAATTAAAAGTCTTGCTTATGAATATAAAGATCAAATTTGGGAGGAGTTTATGAGTCGCATAAACAAATAAAAGTTATATAAGATATATGAGAGAACCAATCCAAGAATAAGGGTTATTCAATGGCTATGATGAATGTCTAATTTGTGTTATTTTTTTGTTAAAAAACAATCCTTCTAAGGTTTATAAAATCCTCTCCGAAGGTAGATTATAGTGCCTATAATTATCCATTGAACAAAAGATGTTAATTGGTATGCTCCTTGGGAGACAACCTAAGATGTTAATTGTCAAATTATAGTCATAAATTAACCATAATTATGTATATCTATTAATATTAAGTTGTTGGATTGTGCAGATGAAAGAAAATTTAGTGATTTACAAAATCAGCAGCATTCCCAAGGCTTTTATCAGCATTGTGAAGGACTTTAGCAAAACAGAAGCATTCTCAAGGCCTTTACCAGCATTCTAAGGGCTTGACCCCTATTCTAAAGGCCTTGATCTCTTGTTCTTTTAAAAAAATGTTTTATATACATTATTTATGTTACTTGTTCATATATATATATATATTATATACATTATTTATTAGTTTTATTATTCTGAGATTATTATTATTACTATTATTATTATTATTGTTATTTTATTACTTTTATATATATTTGTACATTATTTTCTAGTTTACTAATACATATATTATGTAGACTTTTTTGAATATTTATATATATATATATAACTAATATGTAAAATATTATATACATTTATTTTTTTATTCAGATTTTTTTCTTAGGATACTATGTATAAGTAAAAACAACAAAACAAAAAAAGGAACATATAGCGGGGTTTTGAAACAACGAGTGAAAACATCTGGTTTGAATGTGAAAAATAATGTGTCATTTGATCAACTAGGAGGCTGTGCTACTTCAAATTGGATGCTTATTTCACACATGTGGGTTTCATCCCACCATCTCGAGGGTGATCTTCATCATGGGAGTCTTCTTATTTTTCTTTCATTATGTATGGTCTTTACTGTATTGTAAAATATTTCTATGTTATTATAGGATGATGATTATTGTTCCTTTGGGACAAGAAACATGCTATCTTGGGGGTGTGTTTTTGTGTGTGAGTTATATGGTGATGTATTAGTAGTATAAAAAATAAACAAATTAAACAAAAAATTGCATTGTACCCTGTAGGTGCATTCCATTGCATATCATATCATGATTTCATTTTAGTAGTAGTCCAAGTCAGTGACCGATGATGTTAATATGTGTAGCTTGTTTTTTACTAGTTCTTTCTAAGATCACGTTTTAATGATGTTACATGCGTAGTGTCACAAGTGCAAAATTTATTTCTTGACACGACCCATTATGCTCTAGAACTAATACTCAGATATCCTTATTTCGTGAGGGGTATCCTCTTGTTGATTATTAGAATTTTGACTATTCCCTTTTGAGCTTCGTATGTAAACGCTTAAGTTTGAGGGAAGCAGTGGGGTGTACATGTCTTTAAGTCTGAGGGGACTTTATGCCTAGTAACTGAAAGCCTTTTATGGTTTGGGATTGTTGACCCAACACTCGCTATATGGGTATTAGTGCATAAATCTTTAGGGATCTCGACCATTACACAATTAAATAAGTCACTTAAATATTTACGAGTGTACAATATGGTTTGCAAATTTTTTTGGCGGTCGTAACTCACTTACACTTAAGAGCCACCCAACCTTTAGACCGAGCTTGTGAAGTCTTACGGCGGTCGTAACTCACTTGCACTGAGGAGCCACCTAACCTTAGGCTGAGCATAAAAAACCATATATAGTTATATAGTAGTATCGTATCAATACATATGTACTTGTGTCTGTTATGTGGTCATAGTGTGGTGTGAGTGTGATGTGTCAAAACTTGTTACATATTCTAAAGGTAATATCTGACTTGGTATAAACTATTATATTTGAGATCCTTTGTATAGTATATCATTTAGGTGCATTCATGTAATTTCATATTTCATAGATTAAATGGAATTTTTGTGGGTACATTCACTATAGACCCTCACGAGACCTTACTCGTCCACTAGGGCTACCCTGAGGTTTAAAAGGATTATTGCATATGCCAAATACAACCGTGATCACCTTACGAAAGTGGTATTAGTTAGTAGTTTACTATATCTGTTTGCACGAGGACGTGCAAAATACTAAGTGTGCGAATATTTGATAGAATATATATTTATATATATTTTTAAGGATTTTATTCTTATATTAATAATATTATATCATTAATTAGATAATATTAATTACAGTTTAATTTTTTATGAAAGAAAATAGAGAATTCCGAACTTTAGATGGAATTGGGTGGGATTATTTGGACTTAAATGATAAGGAAATTCGGATTTATTGGGTTGCACGCGCATACATCACTGTTTGGGCCTTAACTTGAGTTCTAGAAATCAGAATTGGGAGACCTTACAGCTCATGCGAAGCTAATAGAATTATCTACGGTTTTGAAGTGGTCCATCATCAAGTATCCAACTGGAGCAGCCCAGAATCAGGCCTGAAAGACAGGCTACGAATTTTACATCAAAGTCCAATTTATTTTGGGAAAAGCATTGAAACTCTTTATTATATATTAGGTTTTATATATTTTATACAAAAAACCATAACCTAATATAGTATAGAATAAATTTAGCCATATTCTTGAGAGAAGCGATAGAAGCATCTAGAGAGGGAGATTGGAAGAAGGAGTGAAGGGATTCATCAAGATTCCGAAGGAACTTTAAAGTTATATTCTTTGTACATCAATTCTTAAACTCATGGTTGATGTCGGTGATGTCTATTCTAGACATCGGCCATAATACGATTTCTTTACTAGCTTAGACATCGTTTCTCGAAAAAACTGATGTCCATGCATTGTTTTTTTACAAAAAATGTTAGAAATAATAATTTAATAAATAAATTACAATTGTTACAGTAGATTAAATATATAATGAGATATGTTTTTTTACCACATAGACATCATATATTTTTTTTAGGTGATGTAAAATCAGATATTAAACATCGATTTATTCAGTAAAAGGCGATGTCTATAGTTACACATAGACATCAATTATATCCCAAACGAAGTGATGTCTATGTTCAATTTACACTTGATATGTCTATCTTTGACATTAGTTTTTTAATCAAAAATGATGTACATTAACTTTTTTGACATCAATTTTTCTTCTTTAAAAGTGATGTAAAATTGTTTTTTGACACCAGTATTAATTCATTAAAATGCGTGTTTGCATCTCAGTATTTCAGAACTATTTCTATTTTTGAAGTTATCAACTTGTTAAGGCATGAAAGGTTATCAACTTCATGATCAAATGACATCTCTGAAAAACTACAAGCACTAGGATTGGCCAATAAACACTCCTACAGTAAAGCAAGTGCAGCATATATGACATTAACTTACAAGATAATGCATGTTCCAGAGCCATTATTTGGAAGGCAGCAAGTTTTCTTGGCCTCTGCATTTCACCTGGATTAACATAACCTACAAAATGAACAGGTATGAGAAACAATAGTCTACAGTAAATCAGCTCTAAGTAGTACTAGGAAGCAGGTAGCTATTTAATCTTATTTTGTTTAAATAATTAAGATTCATCTTTCTACAAGTTCGAACTAAAGAAAACTAGGTTAGTACCACGAAAAAAGGAAACCAACTAACATACTAGGTTTGTACCAATAATAACTGAGAAGAAACTAAGTAGCTATCTAGGTACTTATTGCTTCTTACAACAGGTAAATATTCTAGAAAAAAAACCCTCAAGTATTTTTCATTATACATGTGAGTGTATACAGCAGAAAAGAATAACAAGATAAAAACAGAGAGTCCAGCTACCCTTCACCACTTTGTATAACTACCACACAGTGCAGGTACACATCTGCATACTAGGGCATCTGTAATTTTCTTCCAATGGTTCATTAGACTTTCCCTCTCTGCAATGTTTCGCGGATGACTAGCAAAGCCTTTTTTATGCCCGAATTTTACATGGAATGGAGTCTTGTTGAAACTACAGAAAATTCTCCATTGTTGCCATTTTAGCAGAAGTGATTGGCAAGCTCGGTTGGTGAACTAAACCAGATGTGTAATTGTTCAAATCATCATTCTAGTACACCGGGAAAAGAAAGTAATTCAAGTGACTAACAAGAACAAATAAATAGTGAATAAACACCGTTCACATACCTGCTTGTCCAGTCCAGTCATATTGGATAACATCTTCACTTCACCATCTCTCTTTCTTTTTAAGCTGTTGCTGGTAGGACCATTGTGTAAATTACAGACGTAGCCCTATTGGAATTTCCTCCATTATGTCCATTGGCTAAGTATGAATCATTTGCATTAACACGACTCAGAGGCATGAACCTCGAGTGAGAAGAAGGCCCAGATGAGAAATTCATATGATCACCCAACCTATTCATTGGGGATCTTAATCATGTATTAGTCTTATTATAAGATCTGAAGTTTCCCACATCATTCATCCCCGAGAATCATGTTAATAAGCATCAGGTTCTTAGCAGCCCATACAGAATCATTGCAACAATAATACAGAAATCACAATACTGAAAGTAGTATCCATATTTAAGTTTTAACTTACAACATGTTATTTTATGACACATACAAGACTCAACCAAAACTAAACCAGGTCATAGTGTTCAAAATTTTTTTTGTTTTGTCAATTATAGAGCATGGCACATACATCTGTTTCAACTTTCCTCAAAATTAAAGCAAAATGAGCTATTTCAAATATAAATATGTGATAAATCATTAATCAGTGACGACCTTTTGCAGGAAAGATCCAGCAGACCAGCACAAACAAGCTTTTAGATGTTCATTCCTCTAGATCCAAACTAAAAGGCAAGTAAAAGGTCATGATATAAAACCAAAATAAACAAAAAGATCATAGATTGGATGACTTTTCTTTCACATGTACTTAAACTATCACATACATATGTAGTTCCTTATTTATGCAACCATTCAAAATTATTCTAGTAAATCTAAAGCTTATCATCAGATATAAAATTTGAAGCAACAGATAAATAATAAGAGGCATTGATGTACCAATACTAATATCATCTCCGGAAACGTCAAATCTATTAAACATACTTAAATAATTAAATTAGGGTTATAATTTTAAAAAAAAAACCAAATTTAAAAAATTTAGGGTTTCGATTTTAAAAAACCCCAATTAAAAACTACTCGCAGAGAAGACCATATTTCAAAATAACATAGTAAATTCACTTACCAATTCGAGTTTCTAAAATGATAACCAAGTAGAGAAGATCCTAATTCAAGGTTATCGTCTTACCAGCTTAGCGTAGAAAAACGGAGAGAGATTGTGGAGATGATGGTGGTGAGCAGAGCGGCGGTGATGTTTGTGAGTGGGGGTGGTGAGTGGTCGAGATGATGATGGTGGGGTGAGAGAGTCGGATGAGAGAGAGAGCTTGTGTGTTCATTTTTTTTAGTTTTTAGTTTTTTTAGTTATGTGTCACGTGGGGGAAAAACAAAAAGCGGGGGAGAATATTTGGCAAGGAGGAAATTTTTTTGGCTAAGGTGGAAACAAAAATAAAGTGGGCGGGGAGTGAATTATTTTTTTGCAACTTTAGACATCAGTTTTAAAATAACCGATATTTTAAAACAACATTGACATCATAAAAACACGGGATGATGTTATTAATTCTTTTAACATCAGCGGCATCAGTAACTGATGTCTAATGTGTGACGTCTATTTGACTTTTTCTTGTAGTGAATGGATAGTTGTAGGCACTATAATCTACCTTGGGAGAGTATTTTATAAACATTAGAAGGATTGTTTTTAACAAAAAAATAACACAAATTAGACATTCATGATAGCCATTGAAGAACCCTTATTCTTGGATTGTTTGTCTCATATATCTTATATAACTTTTATTTGTTTATTAGATTAAAATAGTGAATAGTTAAGAAACCCACAAAATTATTATCCACACTTCTGAATTGTATGAAAGTCACTGAAAAAGAGAATAAAACCATCGTCGATATAAAACATTTTTGTAAATAAATGGTAGTCTGTGAAAATCTGGGTTAAATGCTTTTGTATAAAACTCTTATGCACAATCATTCACAAAAAACATGAATAAAAGAAACCGTAGTTTGAGGAGGCATGGACCAAATATTTGAAAAAATTAGAAACTGTTTTTTCTCAAGGGTGCTGGTAAACTGTTATGTATTTAAACTGGCTCTTATTTTCAAACTGTTGTTCTTTCATCTTAAAACAAGTGTGGTGATAATGGTTCATATTTTTAAACTGCTATGTGTAATAAATTAAAATAAAGATTATTTTATAAAATTGTTGTTATTAAGTATTCAGACAATTGTTTAAATTTTTATACTGTTGTCTCTTTCTTTCTTAAACAAGTGTTCATCGACCATTGGGTTAAGTTGCTTCTAGTAACAGTTTAGTGTTATGTGCATTAAGACGGCAATGCAATGTTTTGAATTAGTTTGGGTTAGTCTTGGTTGTTGCTAAAATAGAGGAAATAATGGAGATGCACACGTTTTGAGTAGTTCCCTAGTTATTAGGAGTAGTAGTAGTTTCTTTCTATATATAATTATATTATTTTGAGAAATGGATATGAAAAAAATGTCCCAACTCTCCCTCTGCATTCTTCTACTTTCTCTCTTATTTCTTGGCTATTGGAACAACCGTTGATGCCACCATATCAGTGGTATCAGAGGGGTCCTGATCCGATGGAGACACGTAAACAATCTTTTGAACATTTCTAGTAAAGTATTAATGAGGCACTTGAAAAACTTACTACTATGTTCCACCAATTGATGACTGATGTCCAGACCATTAAAGAGAAGGATATAGCCTCACCTTCTGGGTGCGGCCAAGGTAACAACATTGGAAAGGAAATAAAACCTTACCTGAAGAGCCATTTTCCCCAATTCAGTGGTGATGATCCTACGGGGTAGGTTAACCAGGCTGAAAAATATTTTTTCATTCCAAAATATAACAGATGGTAACCGCGTCAACTTGTCTTCGTTTCATCTTGACGACATCACCTTACAGTGGCACAAATAGTTTGCAAAGATAAGGGCCGATGACATGGGCAGAGTTTACCAAGGCACTGTTGATTAGGTTTGGCCTGACCGAGTATGATGATCCTTGGGAGTCCTTACACCGGCTCAAGATGAAGTGTATCTTTGGTGGCCTTTGCCCTTATGGACATCCACCTCTACCTATTCAATGAAGAAATTCTTTAAAAAGTACCTACAAAAAATATATGAGTAAATATCTCTTATCATCTTCTCAAAATTATGGAGAATCCCATGTTTTCCTTCTCCTCCGGATTCCATATTTTCCTTGGTGAGGACAAGCCTTTTGCCATGGCCAAGCCCTTTCCATACCTTGAGCAAGGCAAGCTTCTTTTGCTTAAACTACACATACTTTGTACCTTAAAACACAATTATTTATTTTTACCCCAATTTGAACTAAAATGACCGTGTTGAAGGGGGAAGATGCACTACCAAATTTTAGCTATAACACTACATCAAATTATAATTATAAATATATGAACAAATTTTGAACATTAAAATCTTCAAATTTTAATATCAAAGTAAATTTTTTAAATAAATAAATATTATAATGACTAGTTTTAAAACAAATATTAATATTTTTACAGATCCGTACTTACATGTAAATAAAATAAATATCTTCAATTTTTTCAAGTAAATATAAAAAATTATTTTATCTTTATAACTTAAGGAATATAGTTTTTTTAAATGTAACAAGTTATTTTTTATTTAAAAAAACAAGAAAGAAAAAAAGTTGTCATTTATGGAAAATTCTATCAAACTAGTTGTTACACTAAATTTAAAATCTATTAAATGCATTTCAGTAAATATAAATAATTAGAATTTGGAGACGAAGATCATCAGGGCATGAAAATACAAAATTATAACCGACAATTTTATTTAATACAAACATGCACAAGTATAAATAATTTTGAAAATTGTAGTCTTGAATAATAATGAAATTTAATTTTAGTTACTATTACCAATGTTAACCTAAAAATTAAAATTATATTACAGTAAACGAAAAAATACATCAATAATTTTAATATGTGAAAATATAATAATTTAATATTAAAAAAATTGTAAATTAATAAAATATAGAATAGAGAGTATAAATTTTAATTTAAATAGATGATCAACAAATCTTGCTAAGGAAATAGTAAGTTTAAGAATACAAGATGGAACTGTAGGTAAATTTATTTGTTCTTTTTGCGTGAATGGGCCAATAACATCACAAAAGAGCCCAACTTATAACACATCCTAATTCTTATTAGTATACTTACCTAATCTTAATCTAAGCCCAATATATTTTAAATTAGACCTAACATCTAATTCCAACAAACAACTCAAAACCTTAAATTTTTTCACAATTTGGTTTTCTCCTGTATATGGAGCCTCATTTCAACTCAGCCCTAAATGGCTTGTGCAGCACAGCTACTAGAATTTCTGGTTCATTACCCAATTTTGTGATAAATCCCAGGATTGTTAACATCTTATATATTGATAAAAGTATCTTATTAAGTGTGAATTACAATATAATCTTGTAATCCTTTAAAAGTTGTTCATTGATGCACTAATAATTTTATGTTCCCTCAACACTAATTTTACCTTTAGAAGGTATATGTTTTCCCATCTTGATCTAGAAGTCAGGTAATAAGAAAAGTTAATAAGAACCTAACTTATTATATGAGTGAGTGAGAATTGAAAGTAATCACCACTTTTTATATATTGTTATGAAACTTTTGTAATGCTTAATTTCTTATATTCACTAAACATATGAGGTTCCACATCTAGATGATACCAATTTTAATTTTTTCCTTCTTAGTGTTTGTCATGTTGTAATGGTTATACTGAATTTTTTTAATAAACTAAAGTTTATAGAAACCATGAGAAATTTCCTAACAAGAATTGTACAACCTAGTACTTTGTAGATTTTTCTCAAATTTTTTATTAAGTAAAGGAAATTCATGGCCGAAATTAATTATGTGAATTATTAGGGATAAGCCATGCCTAAACTTATGTATTGAATTCATTCTATCGATAATGTTTAAAACTAGATGAATAATATGCCTACAATTGTAGTGTGGCCATATATAGTTAGATTAGTTTTGTGTGTGAATACTATCAAGTTATTTATCCTCTTTTAGATAATTCCCTTGTGAAAAATTAATCTTGATTCATATATAATTTTGTTTTCAAGATATTGATTGAATGTGATTCAAAACTTAGTTGACTTGGGTGTTATAAACCACCTTAAAAACATTACCTTGTAATAAAGTAATCTAATTTTTTTAGTCTATTAAACTCATTTTAAACATTTTTTTCCAAAATTTCTTATATATGTTATCAAATGTTTCTATAGACAATGAGAAAATGCTCCGGAAATTTACATTCCAAGCTTCACCAGTGTTCTCTATTCATGTAGGTAATATACTTTCAAATTTATTTGATTGTAAAATATTTCATTCTTATTTTCATTCACTATTCATTTATATGGTATATTTTGTCTACACCTCTATATTAAATGCACACTTAGATGAGTGAATAGATGTTATTTCTGGCTAACATCTATTGTCAAATATTATCAAATAATTGTCAATCTGTCGACAAAACATTTTATTACGGTATATTAATTATATACTTTCAAAGAGAATATATCATTAATCACCGAAACAAAATAGTGAAATTTAGGCAAGTTGGACCCTGTTGCCTAATAGGCTACGTGGTTGTATTTTCAAAGAGAATATATCATTAATCACTGAATTGATACGATCACAAGATTCAAATCACGATCATAAGATTCAAAAACTTATCACCGATATTAACTTGCTCATAATCGTGTTACGTTAATTAAATTATCTCGGCAACTTATACTATTTAATTACAACCTTTTATAGCACACTAATTCCCTAAGTCCTCTTTTCCCAAACTTCCTACTCACTAATAACAATTGTGCACCTTAAAAAATACAAGTTATTGGAAAAGTACAACTCAACTAATAAACCCAATTACAAATACACGTATGTGATTAATGCTAGAACATAATATGAAATCATATTCAACAAATGCATAATTGTATTTTCATAAAGCTATGATGTATACTCGAGGGTACTCCGTAAAATGAGTATATACACTAGTATATATAGAATACGTTAACTATAAAATATTAAATAACCCACAACGCTCTTCAACTGAATCAACGTTTGAAAGTTTACACTTTGGTTTGTTTAATATCCTGGATAAATAGAAAGTATAGTACAATCCTAAATGATCTCCTTGAAGATAATAAATGATATTTATCTTATTGTCTTTTCTTACAAAATATGTGAGCTAGTTTTCAGTCATCACCAAGACGTTATGTAAAATATGAGCCTATATTATAAATGATTTAAAATTTAATTATGTTTTCTTCAGTACAAGGTTAGTATAAAACTAACCAATAAATAGGAATCATTTACATGTAAAATACTCCATTCTACAAGTATCTCTTTCTCACCCCTCTCCCTGTCTCCCCAACCAAAAAAGCAGGGACCTCTTAATTTCTGAAATAGGATTTGAAGGATGTCATGGCAACCGTGGATGAGAAAATGGTACAGGTAGCCCTCACAGCGATATACAAGGTGTTCCAAAGGGTAAATAATTGACCATTACCGAGAAAGAAACTATTAAGAAAGTCTGGGAAGTGATTAAAACAATGTGTATGGGAGCGGAATAAGTAAAGAATGCAAAATTTCCAACATTACGGGGAGAGATTGAATCCCTAATCATGAAGGAAATAGGTCAAGTGAATGATTTGTGTATGAAGTTGAGCGGAATAGTGATCAATATACGGGTACTTAGAGAAACAATGGCAGAATCGAGTGAAGGTAGAAAGTTCTTATGAGTGGTACCTGATAAGTTTCTCTAAATAGCATAAAATGTCAAGCAATTTGGAGATATGAAAGTATTGAAAATTGAGGAAGTGGTGGGTCATTTCAAAGCTGTTCAAGAGAGGATGAATGGAAAGTCTGAGAGTACGTGCGGATAAAATGTTCTAACACAAGAAGAATTTGCAAAGAGGTTAAACATTATTGGGGTGACAATATTCCAGAATCAAAAATCTAGAAGTGGTCATAGATTCCATAAGAGAGGAAGAAACAACCCTCGAAATAGCAGAGTTTACAAAGGTCGTTAATAATAATGAAGTAAGAATGAGGGAAACAACAAGAGTCTTAACACGACTCGTGACAGTAACATGATGAAGTTTTATACTTATAATATGTATGGCCACTATGCAGCAGAGCGCGGGAAAGCATGACTTCAAAATGAGAAAAGTAAGGAGCTTGAGTCGAACCTCAACCAATTTGAAGATGATGAACCCACTTCATTGTTGACTAGATGTGATCAAAATGGAGGTGATATTGTATTATTAAATAAAGGGAAGGGTGTTCCAAGTTTTGTCCATAAGGGAGAAATCGAGTCAGACATAAATATGTGGAACTTGGATAGCACCTCCAGTAATCACATGATTGGGCGTCGTGAAAAAATCAGCAAATTGAATGTGACCGATATTGAAAAGGTTGATTTTGGTGATGGACCTATTGTCAATATTGAAGGAAAACGTGTAATCAGATTCAAGTAAATATGTAGATGAACACATACTTAAATAGGTATATTTCATTCCAACGATGTGTAACAATATTATAACTTAGGGAAATTAGCAGATGAAGGTATCAAGGTGGTGCTAACCAGACAGTACTTATTGGTTTATGATAATTGTTGTAAATTTTTATCATAGGTGCGTAGGTTGGTAAACATATTGTACAAAATTATCATTAACTAGTGCAATTATCAGATCATTCACGTACATTCAGGATTTATGGTAGGAATGAAGTAGAACTGATACATAATGATCTATATGGCCTGATATCTCCACCAATTTTCACCAGAGATAGGTATGTATTTTTTATGGTCGATGATTACAATCGTGCAATGCGGGTTTTTATATTAAAAACTAAAGATCATGCACTAGAAGTGTGTACTTGCTGAAAAGGAAGAAAATAATATGATTAAAACATTAACGAAGGACATATATAAGGAGTTTACATCGAAGGACATTGAAGATTTTGTGTAAGAGATGGTATAAAGAGACATTTGACTACACCCTAAACTCCACAACAAAATGGGGTCGTAGGAAGGCAAAATAGGATAGTAATCGCAATAACTAGGAGTTTTGTAAAAGAGAAAAATATATTAGCTATAATGTGGGGATAGGCTGTGAGGAATTTGGTTAATGTTTTAAACCATCTATTAATAAAGGTCTTGACCGAAGAGACTTCTTATGAAGCCTGGACATGTACTAAACCTAAATTCGATCATGTACATATTTTTATATGTTTAGCACTTGTCAAGGTTTCGAATGTTTATATGGAAAAACTTGATGCCAGAAGTGTGAATATGATTTATATTAGAAAGGAACCTAGAACAAAGGCTCACCGGTTATTGAGCCAAAATATGGGAAGGCTATATGTCAGTTGAGATGTTATGTTCGAGGATGAAAAAGGGTGGAACTCGTAGTATTCTGAGATGCTAGTTAATCGTTTCTTTGACACATTCATCATTATTGATTCAAAATAGTACACATATAAAGATAATGAGATGTAGATATTGTCACCTCATACAGTGAACTCTTTGACTAATTCATTTCTGAAGAATAAAAATATGGGATATGACTCTAAAGTATAAAAAAAATCCAGCAAACCCAAAAATTGATGGAACCGAAGAAATCGAGATTATGATGGAACCGAAGAAATCGAGATTTCAAATGAACTACTTCGTATAACTAATGAAATTCATACAAGCATAGGTTTTTGTGAATATAATGAAGCTATAAAAATTGAGACTCACGCAATCGAGAAGAACATGACATGGGAGCTAACAGAACTGCCATGTTGGATGTAAACCTATCAGTCTAAAGTTGGTGTAAAAGATCAAGAAGGATGAAAATAATGATATAGAAAAATACGAGGTTAGACTCCTGGCGAGTCGCTATGTTTAGAAGTTGGGGATTGATTACGATGAAGTATATGTGCTAGTAACTTGGTTAGAAACTATGAGATTATTTTTGGTGTTAGCAACAAAATTGGGTTATCTTGTGCATCAATTGGATGTAACCCCATTGGTCAGCTATAAAACAGGGTTGGCCGGTGCATCATTTGGCGATAGCTACAAAACAGGGTTAATTGAAAGAAGTATACGTGACTAAACCCATTGGTTTTGAAAAGAAGAATGAAGAGCATAAGATATATGGTTGTTAAAAGTTATCTACTGTCTTTTCCAATCACCTAGAGCATCGTATTTTCGCTCTATGTATCTATGTGAAAACCCGGGTCAAATCATGGGCCCTTTTCAAAAACCGGTCAAATCTCGATTCCGAGTCCAAAATAAGTTGAAGCCTACCTTCCCAAATGCAGCCAACTTGGCTAATGACTAGCCCATCACAGGCCCCCAAAAGATCATGATTTGTTGGTGCAAGTAGTAGTAGATCTTTGTCTTATAAACTATACATAAGTCCCAACTCTCCTCGAAGTGGGACTGAGGTGTTACAAACTCCCCCACTTAAACTTCTGACGTCCTCGTCAGGCCTGAACAGACAGCCCATAGGACCACGATCGTACCTCTCTAGCCATTATGGGATAGTACCGGTTGGCTTCGTGTCCCCACCTCCGGACCTCGTACCATTGTGGGATAATACCCCCAACCTTCGTGTCTCCACCTCCGATAACTTGACGAATCAAGCTTTTGAAAGTCGGTTCTGATACCATATATGAAAACCCGGGTAAAATCCGAAGCCCTTTTCTAAAATCAGGTCAAGTCCCAATTTCGAGTCTGAAATAAGCTGAAGCCTATTGTCCCAAATACAGCCAACTTGGGTAACGACTAGCCCAACACAGGCTCATAAAAGATCCTGATTTATTGGTGCAAGTAGTAGTAGTACTTTATCTTAAAAACTAAACATATGTCTGAAATCTAGTATTGGAAATATTTTGAAGTTTAAGAAGTAGATGGAAAGTGAGTTTGGTATGGGTGCTTAACAGATGCGGGCATACCATATTGGTTTGGAGGTAAACCGAAAAAAGGTTCACAGGGATTAGGAAAATAGCTTATGGAAAAAAGATCATGAAGAAGGCGAACATTTTAACTTATAAAACAAATAGATATCATATAGATTCTAAAGTACATGTAGAAAATGATGAAGGTGGTAAATTAGTGGATTCCACCTTGTACAAAAGTATCATTGACGTGTTAAGGTACCTTATACATACCCTTCCATATATTTCATATTATATGGGGATTTAAAGAAGGTAAATGAATAGGCCTGCTAAGTTACATTACAACATTTTGTAGAAGACGCAACATCAAGGACACTCCTAAATATGGATGGTTTATCGGTATATGTACAAGGAGCTGGGAATTATATGGAAAGTGGCTACTCGGATAGTGATCATGCATGAAGTGTGGATGAAAAAAATTACATCTCATATGGCATTCTACTAGAATAAAAATTCATCACATGAATATCGGAGGAATAGAGATGTGTTGCTTTGTCTTCCTGCGAGGCCGAATTTATGGCGGCAACGACAACAACCACACAACATATTTGGTTGCAAAACTTTTTCAAGTAGGTGATTGATGTGTCTAAAGGCCATGTGATTATATATATGGATATATTACCGATAAAAATGGGTAAAATAATCATACATTTGCAAGGTATATGCTGTTTGCTGAAATTTTCGAAGATGACTAAGTTTAATGGGAAGGGAGATCTGGAAGACCTTATGAAAAATATGAGTTGTAGAATACTGGAATGAGCCACAACCAGACAATGCTTGTAAGTTGTTTAATACCTATCATAAAGGGGGGCATCATTGTGGTACAAGTGACTTCTCCCATATTCGATCAATTCTATGAGTTGTTGAAGGGGAAATTTATAAGGCATTACTCACACCTATGCCGAAGGGAGAAGGACACTGAAGCCCTCATACACCGTAGGCAAAGGACGAGCAAGTCTCTAGGAGACTACCTAGACAGAATAAAGAAAGAAGTTGGTATGCTCACCAATTTGAACAAGACTAAAGCCATGGTATATCGGACCATCGGACTCGACCCGATCAAAGAAAAAAACTTGAATTATATATATAAGGGGTGAGAACATTTGAAAGAAGATGGAGATTCAAGAGGGATAGAAGGAGCGCCAAAGAGATAACCACAAATGAAATTCAAGCCGCTACGAATACTCGTGAGGGTCCAATGAAGACCGAAGGGATGATCATAGGGTTAGTGATAAGAAGTAAACTTATCGAGACTCAGAAAGGTTAAGAGATAAAGAATCAACTGCGTTTACACCACTTAACGCGCCGATCTTCCAAATTCTCCTTGAAATCAAAGCAAAACCAGGCTTCATCTGACTAAGCAAAATGAAGATGGACGACCATAAGTACTATGACTACCATTATGATAAGGGGCATAATACTGATGAATGTTTTTACCTGAAGAGCCTGATTGAAAAAATGATCTAGGATGGAGAAGTCAATGAATTTGTAAGAGACGTGAGACAAATAGAGAACCCGAAGAGAGATACCACGGAGAGGTGAAGATGATTTCGGGAAGCAGTACCTTCAGACCTGACAGTAAAATTCTAGGAAAAGGTACGTTCATCAAGGTAATAATTTATACCAGTTCATCCATGCTAGATAGAGTATGCCTCTTATCTTCATCAAAGAGGGACTACGAATATGTCATATACCCCCATGAAGATTCAATGATAATTCACCCTATCTTGGTGAAAGAAGATATGGAAAACATTAGTAGACGGAGGAAGTTCGACAAATATCTTATTTCATTGGACGTATACCAAGATAAACCTAGCCGGACAACAGATGGAGCCATGCCATGAGGCACCTCTTGAGGTTTTCGGAAGACATCATATACCTTGTGAAGGTATGATTACTTTACCCGTTCTTACCGGTAAAACATCCATATATTATCACAAGGCCTCTAGACACATCAATCACCTACTTGAACAAGTTCTTCAACCAAATACCTTATATGGTTTTTATCGTTGCCACCATGAATTTGGCCTCACACAAAGACAAAGTAACACACATATATTTCTCAGACACTCATGTTATGAATTTTTATTTAAGTAGAATGCCATATGAGATATACTCTTTTTTCATCCAAGCTTCTTGCATGATCATTATCCGAGTAACCACTCAACATATAATTACCAGCTCCTTGTACATACACACATAAACCATTCGTATTTAGGAGTGTCTTTAATGTTACAGAAAATCCTCTACATAACATTCTAGTGTAATTTATCAGGCATATCCATGTACAACGGGTTTGTATAAGGTACGTAAACTTGCCAATGATACTTTTGTACAATATGGAATCCACTAATTTACCATTTTAATGTTTTTCTATCTGTACTTTGTACTCCATAAAATATCTATAGTAGTTTATAAGTTAGCATGTTCACCTTCTCCAAGATCCTTTTTCCATAAGCTATTTTCCTTATCTTTGTGAACCCTTTTTTCGGTTTACCTCCAAACCAAAGTAGTATGCCCGCTTTGCTTTAGCACTCATATCAAACTCACTCTCCATCTCCTTCTAAAACTTTAAAATATTTCCAAATCAAGATATATTGACCGTGAATACCATGCTCCAGGTGACTGGAAAAGTCCGTAGATCGTTTTAAACAACCGATATACCATATGCTCTTCATTCTTCTTTTCAAAACCAATGAGTTTAGTCACATATACTTCTTTTCAAGAATCGACAAAATTTTGCAGCTAAGGCTAAGTGATGCAGCTGCCATCCCTATTTTGTAGCTAACCAATGTGGTTACATCTAAGTGATAAACAAGCCTGACCAGTTTTACAGCTAACACCAATAATAATCTCACAGGTTTCAACCAAGTTACAAGCGCGAATACTTCATAGTAATCAATCCCCAACTTTTGAACATAGCAACTCGCCAAACGTTTATCCTAATATTTTACTGTCACCATTTCTATCCTTCTTGATCTTATACACCAACTTCAGAATAATAGGTTTATGTCCAAAATGGAATTTCTGTTAGCACCTAGGTCATGTTCTTCTCGATTACCTGAATCTCAATTTTATAGCTTCATTCCATTCACTACTGATCTTTGCTTGTTTGAATGTATTTGGGTACATGACACCTATCACACCCTCCAAATTCGGGGTATAAATTTAGGGCATGATTAACACTAACTACTCACTAAACTTGTGCAAGTAAGATATAAATAAAATAGTTACCCCGAACTACTACTACTCAGGATCTTTTCAAGGTTAAGGATTAAAAACAAGAACGATAAAACAACTTTCTCAAGAACTCTCTTTATTACAAAACATTATTCTATTCACATTTTAAGCTAAACATCTTTTATTCAAACTACCACTATTACTTATCCTGCTACACCTGATCTGGCAACTCAAAGCTCTCTTCTGGGATAGGGACAAACACCCTTGGTATAAGGGGGTTCGCTGCTTGACTCGATTCTTGACTACTCGAGTTCTGATGGGTTTCATTCTCCACCTTAACTGAAAAACAATGTGAATAAAAATAAAAGGGGGTTAGCCAAAATTACTCAAGAAGCCTGCAACAATATATATAGTGTAAAGAAAGAAGAATAAATAAACCGGTAATAATCTAGTTTGAACAACCATCTATTTCTGTAAAGAATAATAAATGTCATTGCTAGCGAGCGCCAAATGAACGAGACTGGAAACAAGAACCAACATATGCACTATAACCTGCTGATCAGTCAAGATACAGTGCATATCTATAGCCAAGTGCATAGACCCAACCAACATAAGGGTACCCAGGCAACTATGACCTCATAATAAAGGGTTTGGTTAATACACGGCCCACATCGTAACCATCCAGTCCATAGCTTAGCATCCGGAATAATCGGTATACTTGTGATGTATCCCAACATCAGGATATATCAGAGTTTATATAAGTAAGGGTATCAACATTGGAATATGAATATGGGATTCAATAAATTGGGAGAAATCAAGAACCGATATGAAATAGAACAAGAACTAATAATTGTGTATCAGTATATGTGAACAAGAATTATCAAAGTGTAATTGGTATAGAAAGTGGGGTATATTTCACTATTATGATCTTAGAATAGGGAAAAAACTTGTCTGGCGTGCACTTCACCTCGTATGATTCACTGCCTTCTGTCTCTGGCTTAATTCGCCTTGGTGGTATTTAATCTATCATGGGAAGACATTCGTTTAGATAACTTACTTCATACGCGTATCTCGAATTGATACCATGTACCGTTATTTGTCTACCCATACGATTCTCTCAGACTCGTACATATAATATAACACATAAGGTTCATATATTCATGTAAAACATATAGTACATAAAGTACATAATTGACTTTGGGCTCATAATTATCCTAAGAATCTATACTAGGCTTATACTTACACTAACAAACACTATCTGGTTCGATTTACAATTCTTTGGGATTTGTTGGACTCGATTTGACCCCTATTAGGGCCTATAACCAATTAACTACTATAAGACAACTCACTTCTGAAAGAAATTATGATTTATAGTTATTTTTAATGGATTCGTTTCATTTTTCTAAGTCTAAGGGTCTTCGTTTCACTCGAATCGGACTAACGGTTTAATTACTATTAAATAAACAAGATTTAGTTAATTACAAGTCAATTCTAATTAATTAATCACAATTAATTAAACCTTAATTATATTTTTAAATCATTATTTAGTATTTATTTTAATTTAAATTAATTAATCCTTAATTATTAGAATTAATTACAACTTATTACAATTTATTACCAATTATATGATTTAATCACCTATTTACGAATAATTATTCAATACAAATAACTATAATGACATTCTTCGAAGAAATAAACTATCGCTCGAATAATAATCCAACTTATCGATCAATTACTCGTACAACTACGAGTTACTCACATTATTCGACTAATTATTGAATTATTATTCATATCATTCGATATACTTTTAACCTTATTTATTACTTAATTCTTAAATAATAAATAAATAAATAAATAATTACTTAATCAATTTCGAATTTCTAAATTAATAAAATAATTTAGAAATTAATTATAATATTTTTCAGAATTTAAAAATAATTTTTAATAGATTTTTAGAATTTATAAAACTGATTTTGATTTACTAAAATATAAATAAATAAGTAATAAATCAAAAATAGAAACAGGGAATTGATTTTCTGGGTTTTCAGGATAAAACCCGGCTCGTTTCCCGGGTTGAAACCAGATCGACTCCAGAACCCGACACCGACGACGTTTTCCGATCAGTAAAAATGACGACCAACCACAATAAAACCGCGGTTTTTAGTCTCGTTTCTTTCAACAATCAAGCCCAACGATTTTCCCTGTCTTTCTCCTCCTTCCTCCATCGTCCCCAACGTCGGGAACTTCGCGAAGAGCGGCGGTGGCGTCATTTCCGGCAATGCTAAAACGGAACCCAACAGACACAAAACCGGTACCATTCGAACGAGGATTCAACGATCTACAATCCTTTAACAATAGAATCATTCA